>NC_084972.1:22677885-22829596 GCF_963691925.1 Scomber scombrus | reverse complement strand
CCAACTCCAAACTAGAAACCCCTGCCAATATAGACTAACTCATCTCTGTTTCTCAGTTTACAAAAATTAAATGCTTTAAGTTGTTTCTGGTGTCCCTTCTGCTCCTCCTTGGCACAATTTAACCTAACAAAAAAAGGTTTGATTATGTTGAATTAAAAGCCCCAAAATGCAATGGGTCCACCAGACCCAGCAGGTTTCCCTGTGTAACAAAAAAAAACGAATACCATATAAGGGTTAAACACTATTAAACTACTGCTCAGCATCTAATGTTTTTTATATTCTTTGACATCCAAACTATCTTTTCTCCCCCCTTTTTCTCCCTCCCTCCTTTCTTCTCTCCCACTGTGTCCTAGCAGTCCTGTGGCTGTGAAGGTCAGCCTGTCTCTCCCACATAAAACCCTGACTGATTGTGCTGCCTTTAGGGCAAGAACCAAAAAGCACTGCAGGTATGTGGGTGTGTGCGTGTGTATGCGCACATACTTAACACCTACCTGCATGTACTTGTGGGTGTTGATGCATGTGTGTAATATATAGATTGTATACAAGTAGTTATTGAATGAACGGGTTGAGTTGATTAACAACAGGCACATCCAAAACCTGACAAGATGCCAGACATAATCAAGATCTTGGATCAAAGGAATAATCCACACTGGGATGGGTCATAGTAATTGTTCTTTTTACTCTCGTACCAACAATGATACTTTAACCATTCTTGTATATTTAACATGAAAAATGGTGAATGCTACAATATTCAAATACCTTTGTATTAATTTATAAACTACCTATCAGACTTTTCATTTAACACCAACAATTACAAGATATTGTATTCCACAAATGCTCTTTACTTGTGCACAGGACATGACATTACACTTTCCAATGCATGTGTTTCACATTGTCTAACTGAAGGATTCAGAGATGTATTAACAGTCCAGTGCATCTCCAACAACATAGCTTCTCTTTAGAGGAAATTGTTGTCCTTGTGCATGAGGTGCAGAATTGCCACAAGCGAATGAACGGCATTTTATATTAAATTAGCCTGGGAGAAGATAACATATTTGGTTACCATGCTGCTCTAGTCCCAGGAGACCCAATGCCCAATGAAACAAATGGTTCAGTGATATCAAGTAAAGAGACAAACAGAGCCAACAGCAGTCTGCAGGGACAGTGTGAATAGGAAGGCAACCACCAGCCAGATACAGCTCAAGAGGTTTTACATACAGTACTTGCTGCTTCAAGGTACACACTGACGGCTGCATGTTAGTTTAATCCACATTACAGCCACATGTTTTTATAAGTTGAATGAAAACTGCACATGTGGTCACTCTTTTTTCCTTCTTGTTTTTGAGACACTTGATCTTCTCTTAATGCTACTGTGCATTAGCATAACTACTTACTAAATATTAGAGTGTTAGCAAAGGTTTGGTCATTTATTTAAAAAAGCCTTTTGTCATGAAGTTAAGTGTTAGACAAATGGGAATTTTGATTTGTTGGTAACACTGGATGAGAATTCACAAGCCATTATTCTCTGGGGACTACATTTCATGGCAATCCATCCATCAGTTGTCAGAAATTGTCCCTCCTGACCTGACTTTGTCACAAACAGACCTAAAAGCTGACTGACTCTATCCATTAACACCCTAACCCTTGTTTATTGATGCTCTCCAATATTCAGTACTGGAATCTGAATTACAAGTTACTACAAAAAAACAAAAAAACAACAAAAACAAAAAAACAGTTTCCCTCAGGTTTGATTTGACAGTCCATCTCGCTCAGTATATTCTCTAGAGAGTATGTGTTGATCACTGGCACCATTCTGTCATTCAACAATATCAGTTATTTACCTGAAGACAAAGACTTGAAACAATACACTGAATGACCATCAATCTTCCCCTCTGTCATTTTCTGTGTCTTCAAAGAGCAATACCTACTGCCACCACTTAAAAATATTACAAAAAGATATCCAGATAGATAAAAGCCCAATAGAGAGGGTTCATGAAAGCAACTATTTAAATAGGGTAGAGGTTTCTTAAAGCAGTAAGAAAGTCTAGGAACCCCTACAGTCTGAGAGACTGAATACATGTTAAGCCAGTAAAAAACTAACAAACTGTGTTTTGCAGAAAGGCAACATGATGTTTTTCCTGAACTTTTCTCAAGAGGAAGAAAACTGCTTATATTCTATTGATACCACTTTTTTTTTTACCCCATTTCCCTTCCCCATTCTGCAGACTTGTCACTTGTTTTTTTTGCCCATCTGTATGTCCTGCATTTCCTGCCAGTAGATAATGGTTATCTGCCCAATTATTTGTAACGAAGTGATGATCAATAGAGCTAATATAAAATGGTTAAAGAACAAGCAGCCTGATACCCAAAACCTACATTAGCATAATTGGGTTTGGATGCAGAAGCCAGCAGGATGACTATTAAATGAAATGGGGGGTTAGAGACATGAAAATGTATTCTGAGTGTGGCTGGTGGCATTAGCACCCCCACTACCACCTGTCAACACACACTGCATATGCATGCAGTCCAACATAACTACATAAACACAGTCACATGACAGAAAAAAAGGGAAATCCAGGGGGAAAAATGCATATGGCCTTACAGAAAATGCACACATTTACACACACGAGTCTAACCACACTGCCTGACTAACATTTACTTTACACTCTGAGCCACCAATGTGTGTCCAACCCATCTGGACGGATACATGCTAAACAACTGAGAGAGGAGAAAAATAAATAAAATGAAAGAATGACAGTAATGTGTTGCGTTGGTAAATCACTGCTGAGAAAGCATAATGCATTTTAGTTGAGCAATATCAGAAAACAAACAAACTGACAACGTTTATGTCACACGGGCACATGCGTTATGCTTTATGCTCGCAGAACATGGTACAGAACCAAGCATGTGAAATACTAACCTGGTATCACACTAAAGCATGCAATAACCCACCAGTCCACCCTGTCAGTGTCATGTTTTGTCTCATCTAGGCATGAAAAGTACACATGTGTATAAAGGTGGAGTACTGTACCAGCACGAGGCAACAGATTTATGGTGTGATGACGCTGTGATTAAGGTCTGGTTAGGTTTAGGCACAAAACTACTTAGTTAGGGAAAGGGAAAGGGAAGGGGAAAGGTCAAGGTTTGGGTTAAAATGATGGTGACCAGACGTCCCAGTTTAAAGCTGGGTGTCCTGAGTCCTGACAAATATCTCTAAAACACTAAAATGTCTCCATTCACTAAAAAATAATCTCGGTTTTCACCATAACTGAAGTAACAATTATAATTTTTATAATTGTTTTAAGCACTTACATAGATGTTTATCCTGTCCTACCCCACTCATTATTGCCTAACCCAATATAAAAACAAACAATGCACCACATGAATTCAACACTGATTTGTCTGTATGTGTGTCAATCAATGTGTCGTAGACGCCTTTGGCTCTTTCTGACAGAACCTGTCAGTATGCTAATGGTTAGCTATCATGCCAAAGAGAGAGTCAGTCTTCTCTAAAGAGCTCCAGGATGCTTACTCCTTCCATCAAAAAATGCTGCGCTCTACACATACTGCTGATGCCAATGTAGATATAAAAGATCATATTAAGACGGTCGAACATACAGTAAGCGGTGATTTCCTAGAGAGCTCCAGGTATCTGTAAACCCTCTTAAAGGTTACTTTCTCGAAGGGCTTTTCTAAGTTTTTGTTATTGATGAGGTGAGGTTTTGACATTTTAATCTTTGTAAACTCCTGACTAGTTCGTAGCATAGCATTGTGAATATGTAAGTGCATTAAGGTTACCACTTCCTAAAGTTGCAACCTTTATAGCCATGGCAACAGTAGACAACACAGCAATTATAGTTATGGTTTCTAAAAACGGTCCTCACACTCACAGTTGGAAGTGAAAAGCGAATAACAGTCTCCTCCAGCAAACTCCAGTCCCAACTCAAGTCCCCTTTTTGCCAGTTAGGATCTATCAATCAACCATCATCATCTAACCACTGCTAAACATGGAAATGTGTCATCTAATAGAGACATTATCTGAACTACACCACTTGACAGGCTCTTTTGAAATTGTACACACGTGTACTTTTCATGCCAAAGTAAGGCAAAACATGACACTGACACAATATCCTCTAGTGGATCAGTGGGTCTATTACATGCTTTTGTGATACTGGACTGAACATACACATGTGCATTATACATGCAACCACAATTTGAATGAAGACATTTGCAGATATGCACACCCAAGTAAACAAACATAACGGTGTGGGAGAACAATAAGGTAGAACCAGGCACCAGCATGCATGACAGATGCATCAGTTGTCCATGAAACTTATATTGACAAAGTTAAACCAACTGCAAAATAGACTTATCTACTTACAAGTAGATAAAATAAATAAATGCTTCCCAGAAAACTTAAACACAAAAGTACAAAGGATTGGTAAAAGAATAGGAGTTTTGCTATATGGGTGGTTATTTTTACACAGTCTTTTCCATTGTTTCCCTCTTACTGTTTGAGCTTGTTTCCACTTTACAGCATATGTAGTCCCTCAAAAAAATGTGGAAATGGAGTGCTGGGTACATGGGAAACGTTAGTACTGAGAGTGTGAGAGGGAGTGAGGATGTGCTGAGAGAGTTGTTTGTGAGTTTATTTTGAGCTCCATTACCCCTATTACAGATGAGTATCTACTCTCCACCCTCTTCTAAATGCTGAGGATGCAGGTGGCCCACTGAGGAAAGCACCTATCAGTCTCTCTGTGGCCATCTACCTACTGTATCTGTCTACCCATTTATTCATCAGCTCATCTGATGACAATCCACCCATTCCACTATTCTTCTGCCTCCCCTCCATCTTTCAGATAATCAGTCCATCAACACATCCATCTGTGCACCCATCCAGCAATTCATCTACCCATCCATTTATCTCCCCATCATTCAGCGATTTGTCTATCATCTATCCATCTATCCATCCTTGCACACACTTCCATCAGTTTCCAGCTGCTCTATCAAGACTGCAGCTCAGTTATTTAAAGCAGCTCACATGAAAACAACAGACAAACAAAACAAATCCGTCCCTTCAATAGACAGGGTAAGCTGTAATCACTCCTGTAACTCAATAATTCTGGGAAAATGCAAAGTACAGCAACAGAGGAAGACAATTAAAAATACTGATAGAAAACAATGTACTGTTGCTGTTTCGGAGGCGCTGCTGATAGCGTTGATTACCAAGAGAGACTCCAGTCTTTGGAATCAATTACTAGTTTACAGATATATCTTGTAATTGAAATGGATTAGTGTTCAAGGATTATTCTCCTGTGCCATGTACAGCAAGCTAGCGATTTTGTAAAACTGTCTAGATGCCGAATATTTGTGGATTAAATTTATTCCTCAAAACATGACATAATGTTCAGCCAGAGACACGTCAAAGAATTTACCTTTTTTTTTTTGCAAATGGTTATAAAGTTAGATTGGTCAGAAAAGGCTGCTGTTTGAGGGAGATCCCAATTAACCCATGCAGTGACAGGAATTAATAATTCCCAATATATTTAGGATACAGTTTAAGATACAGAAATGCCTATGGACGTGAGCTTAGCAAAATAACAACAACAGGGAAGGAGGTCGGGCTGGGTTGCGTCATTATAAATTCAACAGACTAATAGAGACAGTTTAAAAATGCTGCCTTGTGTGAGCTGTATGAAAACACTTGTATGAGTATGATTGGATGATACGGGTCACCTGGTTGTAAACACACAATGCATCAGTGATCTGCCTGAAGTAACGCTATGCTTCATTACTGGTTTCAACAACAGATGAAGGCTTGTTAATATTTGTTTTCTTGCTCCCATAGACCATGTAATGTACTGTACTGTATAGTAAGCTGAATAAAATGTTGTGTGCTCCCAAATTAATATTCTAGAGACCATTTTTTCCCCCCGTGAGTCTGCAGTCGCGTAGAGAATAAACGACTACTGAATTAAAGAATGAGTGTTTTAATTACTGAAATGAAAGAATTACTTCAATCTGTTGACATCTACCAGTTTTAGACAAAATAACATAATTAACATAATAATTCATCTCCAAAGTAAGAATCACATTCCTTTAAAGTGGTCTTAAATGGAACCCAGTGGAGCATAAAAATACATATAAAATAAAATAGTGCTGTAAAGTTGATCCTTAATCCATGATTATGAATGGCAAGCAGAAAAAAATATGCCATAAACACTATTGCCATTTTTTATTGACTTTTATGGAAGTTTATTGGTATGGTGAGATGGTAATTTTTTATCATCGTTCTACAGAATTTTGATTCCACTTCCATTCGTCTTTCATATCTTGTATGAAGACTTCAGTTCTATGTAATGTATGACAGTTGAACACAATTCATGTGGTTTTGCATTCGTTTACCACACCATTACAATATCAGAAACATCTTAACAACAACTAAATCTCACTCTCAGATCCTTTGTTTGCATATAGATGACTCATTTACCTTTGACATTTTCTTAGTTTTCATTGTCAACTCTGAAGTTCTTTTTTTTTTTGTTTACATGGGAGGGTGAGCATTGTGCAGCGCTGTGCATATACTGTAGGCCACCCAGCAAGTGAGTGACACTTGTTTTTTAATGCAGTCTGCAATGAGCTTAATTTGACACCATATGGGTCTGAATGCCAATTACCGCTATTAGCATTTGTCAGCTATAAAAGAGATCTGCCAATCAACGCTTGGCTATGTTTTCGAAGCAACGGGAGACCAACAAATCTCCAAACAGTCCAAATGATCTGTGCACAAACTCCATGTGCAACAATGGTAGAATGAGTAGGATTTTCTTAAGAATCAACAATGTATACACATATACTCTGCTGCAGTGCATTGACTGTATATAAATAATAAATATAGCCAATGTTCTGATGTCATTAGGGCGGAGAGGAGAGGGCAACTTTGAATGTTGTGTTTACAAACCACAACGAACAAGTCCTACTCATTATGCCTTTAAGATTTATGCACACATAGAAAATTAAATGACAATGACAAAGATGCTTTTTTTCGTATTCAAAAAGGTAATTTTAATAAATGAACTTCAATTTTAGGGGCTGAGAATTTTTTTAAAGGAAATAATTTTCCCTGCGGCAAAGCGCAGTGCAGCCCTCTGTGTGTGTCTGCCACACTGCCAGCTGCTGTTCAAATCAAATTAGTCTGGTTCTTTTAAATGTGTAGTTCTAGTCATATTAGTGGTACATCAAACTGGGCACATAGACCTTGCAGGGATTACAGCTTTGGTGTCAGTTTGGGGAATACTCCATCACTTCCTGTTGTCCTTAGAGGTGAGTGAATGATCACTGCTGGCGGTCTTCATTTTGTTACTGTGAAGCACATTTTTAAGACGAGGATAGATTTTAAAATACACATACAAGAAAATTAGAGTTGGTGCACAAGTTCAAGGTGCAACACAAATCAGACAAGTTGTGGAGCTCTGCATCATTTGAATAATCTCCCAGAGCACAAACCAGACACATCATGTGTGTTATTTGGAGTGTTTCTTATTCTGTCTTGCTTGTTAGACTTGTATGTAATGAAATGTTCAATAAAAAAAAATGTCAGCAACAAAAAAAAAATTGGTTTGGTCTAAAGGAAAATGTATTTGTCTACGGGTCTCCAGAAAAAGAGGTAATGAAAACTGACACTGAAAATATGGTTACTTGTTGTGTAAATCACTGCAGTAAGCTGTGACTCTGTATGACATCACCCTCAGGGTAATAAAAGCAAAGTATTTCTTACTTGCAAGCTTTGCTATTTCAGACAATTAATGAATTATTGAATTCTTATTGATTTATCCTTTGTTCCCTCAATGGAACATCTTCAATTGTCTGCAAAGGCGGTAATATTAGGAAGAGGAGAAACAAATGCAGAGGGAAGAGCTTAGCTGCACATGTCATTCTCTGACACCCCTCAAGGCCAACCATTAGCAAGCAAGAGGCAATCACCATTTCATCAACGTTCACGGCACGGCCTCTCCCTCTCTCTCTTTTATTCATGTCTCCTTTCTTTTTTGTTTTGTTTTTCCCCCTCCATTTCTCATTTTCATTCTATTTTCATCACTCTTCTGCCTCTCTGAGCTCTTCTCCCATTCCCTTGGTTGACTGTGGTGGTGGTGGATACATCTATTCATCCGCCTGTGTATGCACTGATGAATGTTGATTTGAGTGAAGAATACAACCCCAGTATGAGAGATTTTGCTTGTGTGTGTCTGTGAATGTGTGTTGATGTACAGTACCAGTCAAAACTCTGGATATACGCTTTCTCATTCGAGGGATTGGGAATGTGTGTCCAAACTTTACTAGAACTGTATGTAAGCATGTGTGTGGACCCACCTCAGGGCAACCTGTAGGCAGCGCAGCGGAGGACAGTGTGGCATCCAGCAGTGCCGCTATTATGGGATAATGGAGGATGTATCACTCGTTTTCTCATTATACTGTAGGTTTCTATCGCTTGCTTTCTCCGTCTAACACACACCTCTTATCAGTGTCTTTCCTTACACACATATAGACACCATGCAAGCACACACACATACACACATGCACAAACCTGTATACTTTCTCCTTCCACCCTCTCTGAGAAGTTTCACTCAACACCTTATCGGCTTAAACCAGCTCTGACAGTGCTGGCCCCACTCACACACACCTTGTCTCGGGGGCACACCACATTATGAAACAATTACTCGCTTAATTGACAGTTAATTAATCTAAAGTCAATTTGACCTTGCCAGCCTAACCTTGAGATTGAGCACCATGGTAGTCGTGACACTGAGGCCGATGGTGGAGGGGAAGGGGGGCGGGCGAAGAAGCAGGGAGGGATGGAGGGAAATGATAGACTAATGTCGACTTATCTCTACACCGGCGGAGAAATCACTTGCTGTATCTTCTTGTCTGAGTTGGAGATAGACTGCACTAGCGTGGGATAGGTTACTGTGTGTGTTTGTGTGTGTGTTGTAGCTTGTTTATGTGCATGTGTTTGTGCAGCATTACACCTTATCAGACAATTGCCAGCTTATTGTGCTGAGTTGATCATTTAGGTGTTAATTACGCCTCTCATTTTGAAAACTCTGCAAAGTCTACGTTTTCCTTCTCTCTGGCAACCGTCTTGGCTACAGTGTGATTGTGAGAGAGAGAGTGTGTGTGTGTGTGTGTGTGTGTGTGTGTGTGTGTGTGTGTGTGTGTGTGTGTGTGTGTGTGTGTGTGTGTGTGTGTGTGTGTGTGTGTGCGTGTTTGTTTGTTTGTGTGTCCAGATGTCTTTATGGGTGAACGTGTAATTACCAGGAAACTTTCTCATTTCAGTTTTCTTTTTTCTTTCTGAGGGTCTAAGGTTGTAGATTAACAAATTTGGTGTCTTCTGCAATTAAGCTTCCTACAATGTATATGTACTGCAGGCCGGTTGAGTTCAATTATGAATGTTCCCAATGGATTAAGAAGGTATCATGAGATACAGTACAGTAGGGAGATCTTTGCTTTATTTTTGTGTATATAATGAGGTAAAGTTGCTATACAGTTGAGTCCAATCAAGCATTAAAGCCAGTAAATTCCATGTTTGTAAAGCTTATAATCGGTTTTCATTCACACTGTGTAAGAAAGGTGTTCATTCAACTGCAATATGCTTGATTCTGATGCTATAATTGGTGCAGGTGAGACATTAGACTGCATTTGACTGTATATTAAAAAGTTGTTCCTTCTGTGCTCTCTACTCATATTTACATACATTACTGCTGAGTTTAATCAGTATTAGTTGTGTGAGCAAGTAGTGAATATCATAAGCTTCATAAAGATTGGATTTTTTTTAAATGCACTCCGCATATAATGTCAAGCAACTCCAGCATCACAATGACAAGGCCAATTGCTTATCCTGCTTCATCCAACTTTACATCATCATAGCTGTCAAATTAAAAGTTCAACTTCTTGCCATGCAAGCAAACAGAAGTCAACACTCATCATAACAATATCAGAGCCGACCTCAACACGAGGACCCCCATTTACGTTTAGCCCCCTTTCTTCACAAATGCCTACACATTTTCTGTATCAAAATCTATGGTGTGCTGGATAAATTTGTCTCCACTTTGTGTTGCTTTGACAAGACAGAGCTCCGGCTTCATGGCCGACTGAATTTGTGTGATTAAAGAGACGACAAGCAAAACCATCTGCTTGTCACATCCATCTGTCATCGCCCAGCTTTCGCCATCAGCCGCATATCACTCAAAAACAACAGCAAGTTGTGGAGAGAGAGCGAGAGGGAGAGGGAGAGGGAGAAGGAGGGGGATGGGGGGGGCATATGCTGCGACGCCTCAGAGAGAGACAGAGGGAAGGAGGTGGGAAAAGAGGGGGAGAGACAAGGAGGTGCAAGAATGAGGGTTGGAGGGTGCGAGTGAAAGTAAATGAGGGCATGGGGGTGAAAAGACAGAGTGCTGGGGTGATGGAGAGAGGGGCAAAAACAGCAAGAAAAAGGAAGAGACAGATGGAGGATTTATGCTGTCTTCTGCTGCCCATCAATGAACCAACCTGTTGATGTTGCCCTGTTGTGCTCACAGATTGTCTTATAGTTACACAAAGAGTCCTGCCGGCTCACACCTGCCTACGATCACATCTCACCAGAGTTTTATTCTCTCTGCTTCCTCTACTTGTCATCCTCTCTTCTCTCCTGCTGCGTTTGTACAAAAAAAAATCAAAAGGCAAGTAGATTGCTCACGCTCAGCTCACTGCTGCTTTTCCGTTCACAAAAAAAGATTGACCTGTAGGCAGACCCAAGTCCCAACAACACTGAGAGGAAAAAGTAAATGCGTACAATATATATACACCATATAATTTCAGTACTATAGGATGCTTGTTTGTGGTTTACTTAAAAGGTTTCCTATTTTTAATTTTGTAACTGTTGTTGATGACTTAACTGATTGTAGGTTGCAACCAACCTAGTATATATGTATTATTAAGGCTGTACCTGACACTTGTACACACACACACACACACACACACACACACACACACACACACACACACACACACACACACACACACACACACACACACACACACACACACACACACACACACACACACACACACACACACACACACACACACACACACACACACACACTTTCAGCAATGTTACTAAACTATTCAAACTAATATTAATGTTTAAGATATGTGTTGTCAACACTCCCACACAGTCCTGAAAAGACTAATCGCATGAAAATAATAATTATAAATAATTGTGTTTTAATTGTGTTTAAGAAGGACCCCTTCCACAAAGGCCACCATGTTGGACTGCCATATTTCTACAGTAGTTCAGAATGGACAAACTAAACACTGACTCTAAACAGGGTCGTGTCGCGCCGCGTTGCAACCACATCACCGGGGGGATTAGACCGCAGACTCTGATTACAACATTGAACACAATTGTTTATTAAACATTAACAACAACAAAATAATACAATCTCTTACAATAAATAAAAATCTTTAGCTTTTAAAATATAAATAAAGGGCTAAACATGATGATTTTGTGCAAGGTTGTGCAAGGTCACTACTTATGGCAGTGCTGACAAGAAGCATCACTACACGCGATCCTCCTGGGTTTGCGGAAAAAAATCTCAAGGGCCCTGCTGTAGTTTAGCTCTTTCACCAGCGGACCATTGATGCTAATTCTCATGCCCCTATACCCAGGTCGGACGACCGATTTGCAAGTCAGGACCGCTACGGGCCTCCACCAGAGTTTCCTCTGGCTTCGCCCTGCCCAGGCATAGTTCACCATCTTTCGGGTCCTATCGCACGCGCTCACGCTCCACCTCCCCGACGGTGCGGGCGAGACGGGCCGGTGGTGCGCCCGACCCCGAGGGGCCGGGATCCCACCTCAGCCGGCGTGCACCGGCCCTCACTTTCATTGCGCCACGGGGTTTTCTTCACCCTCTGACTCGCGCGTGCGTTAGACTCCTTGGTCCGTGTTTCAAGACGGGTCGGGCGGGTTGCCGACATCGCCGCAGACCCCTTGCGCCTTTGACGTGGGCCGATCCCCGCCCTGGCGACGCGACGCGGTTGGGGCGCACTGAGGACAGTCCGCCCCGGTCGACAGTCGCGCCGGGAGCAGGGGGCCCCGTCCCTCCCCGCGGGGAGAGAGGGCGCAGCGAGCACTTTGTCCACGGCCCCGGGAAGCGGCGAGGTCCGGGCGGAGGGCGCTGTAAAGCTCGCGGCGCAGAGAAGATAGACTGTCAGTCACGGTTTGGAATGAAAGGGAGAAAACATGACAGAGTAACACGGCGAATATCGCTAGTATATTTATTTATTTATTTTATTATTATTATTTTTGGAGACGTGACGTCCTGCCTTAGCAGGAAAGCGCTGTGGGAAACCCTGCTCTAAAGAGGGCCTTCTCATCAGATGCCATTAAATCTTACATACAGGTGCTTTAAGTGAGTATATTTTGGGTATTTGGAAAAACCACAGTCTTGAATAGAAGTGGTCTGTCTGCTCAGTTGGGATGCCAGCACAGAGGGCTCCAGCAAAACCCTCTAACCTGTCTCAACTTTTTTCTGTAATATGATGTCATCCAGTAAGCATCCTACATTGCTGCTTACAGTCTGAAGTTGTGATCAAAACATCAAGGATACAATTAAATCACCTGAGTTTAGTGTGTTCCTAAATGAGAAAAAAACTAAAGCAACAGGATGAGCCATAAAATGACTGCATTTCTGAACCAGCTGAGTCACGATTCTATCAAATAAAGCGAGATCTCCAAAGGGGGCGTTTTTTTGTACAGATGACATCTTGTTGGCATGATTTCAGTTATTCTCCTTTTCCTCCCTCTATTCTCTCTTTCTCCTCTCTCTTCTTCTCTCCTTTCACCTCAACAATGTCCTCTCATCCTCAGATAAAAACATATTCACCAAAGGGGCCTTTGGGAGTTTGTGGGAAAGCCAGCCCTCATCTTTCATCTTCCCATCCTGGCCGTGTTCTCCCTCTCTCCCATCTCTCTACCCCTCCTCCTCTGAAGTTTCTGTCTCCTTTTCTCCTCCTCCTTCTCTTTTTCTCTCTCTCCTGCAGCCACTTTCTCTCCATCTTTTTCTCTCTCGCTCCCACCAACTATTTCCAGGATTATCGATCTAGCGTAGGCTGTGATTGAGTCTCACTGGGTGTAATGCGGGCCCTAAGGTGTCTTCTGAATGGAGAGCATCATGAGTTATGGACTAACTATAGTCACTCTTCCACAACACCTGAATCACAGACAGACATAGCATACACTAACACACACACACATACACACTCACACAAACTGCTTTCCCAATGAAAACCATCCATGTGTGCAAAAATAAGAACACACACATTGATCATACATACAATCGCTTACACACACACAAGCACATACGCACACAGACACACACACACACATGTAAGCCTTCATTGAACTTAATTTCAATGAAGGTGTAACTCAGGGTATGACATCTTGTGCTTTTGCTCATTTGCATTCAGTGATATTTCATTTAACAGTGACCTCTGACATTCTTTTTTCTCTCCATTTTTACTACGACAAGGCTACATCACATCTGTCTTACATACACTTTCACGAATCAACGCCATGAAAAGCCACAGATGTGTGTGATGTATTAATTAATATACAGTACCAGTCAAAAGTTTGGACACAATTTCCCATTCACATCAATGACAAAGTGTGTCCAAACTTTTGGCCGGTACTGTACAAGACTCACAATGACGTCAGTGGTAAAAAAGCTTTACTCACCATTTAAACATAAGCAGACAAAGATGAGAAGGGTTGGTGCTGAACCAGCTGAGCAGCAGTAACTGGGCCTTGCTTGTATGACGCCTGACTCATTGATGTAAAGTGATCCTAAATGCAGGAAACAGCAGAGGAAGTTACTCAACTTTGTATGAGTATGTACAATTTTGAGCATTTCCATTTTATGCTACTTTATTCTTCTTCACTGCATTTCAGTGGCAAATGTTGGACATTTTACTCCACTAGATTTATTAAAGCGCTACAGTTACCTGTTATATTCAAGATTAAAATGTTCATCCAAAATGTATGATGAGCTCATAAAATAATATGCATTGTTACAGACTAGATCAAAATATTGAATCTTACATGAAAAAGTTCAAATTAGCCCCCCCCCCCTCTCTCTCTCTCTCCCTGTGTTTCCTCTCTCTCTCTACTGACTGACAAATAAAGACAAAATGCCAGATAAATAAACAATTTAAATAAATTTAAAAAGGAAGAACTACAGGCTATATAAGGTTGAATTTCTAGCTCCACCTCTGGCCAAACTAGGTGAAAAACAAAACTTCCCCGTTCTCTTCACTTGTATTGCAAACTTGCTACGCTATCAACAGCGGAAATATCATCCCAAAATATTAGTTCAGAGGATTTCATGGACGAGGATACATTTTACAGACTGACTTGGATATTCAGCTGTATTTATTGGAGTCAGAGTAGCTTCTTAAATACTGTTCAAAATGTCAAGTTTGAATATAGCGCACTTAAACATACCACCACCGCTTCTAGGAACACTTAGCCTCTGAGAGTCTCAGGAGTAGAAAGTAGCAGTAAGAAATTGTTTACCCTGAGTGCACATTTACAATGCAATCTGTCATTATAACCATTGCAATATGTCTGCCCAACAATCCCATTTTCAAAGCACAGATGCTCTCTGCAAATTGGTGGTATCATTTTTTTTGTAAGAATGTTTTTTCCCATATTGCATTTTAAGTGAAAAGTTTTAAAGTAAAATTAAATGGGATTTCCTCTTGAATGACTACACTGCTTTGTCAAACATATCAAAAGTGGAAGTAGGATTTTCAAAAACTGTAAATATGTGATAAAGTTTAAATGTATGACCTCATATCACACGCTGTCTCTCTTCAGAGAGTAAGGTTCAGTATATATGTACTGTCAATGGGGAAATGGCAATTACAAGATGAAGAGAGTGTTTCAACAGTTCATAGAAATATAAAAACACCACAGAGAAAGTAACAGATGTAAGGATATTGATCAGTCTGAAAATAATCAGTTTGCACAGAGAAGTTTGAATACAACATAAAAAAAGAATGAATGTCCTGTAAATAGCTTGTGCAACTTCAGTAGCACGCATCTGAATTGGCAGCATTGATTTCATGGGGGTCAGTTTAATCTGACTTCTTCGCATAACATACCAAACCGCTACAGGATATTATTGATGATAGTTTTGGAGCTTATAATAGGTCTCCATAATTGATTAAAAGGCATTTATTTTAGCATAAATCGGTTGCGTTTGCAGCTGATGTTTCCAAATGTATGCATGCTTTTATCCATGCATTAACCCTCCCCCTCTTCCTCGAGCATCCTACCAGCCCCAAAAGCAAAACGCTCATTGTGATTCGTGAATCCTATTAGGATTGGCCCCACAGTCGGCCTCTGCTTAGCAAATAAATAATGGTAATGATGATGATCCCTCATCTTGTCACTGGGGCTCTCCCCCAGGGGCCTCGCAGTGCAGGTGGAGGGAGCCTCTCCTGGCCTAATTGGTTCCAACCCTGCAGTCTTCTCTCCAGCCTTTTCTCCCTTTCCTCCCTCCCACCCTCCTTTCCTCTCTCCCTATCTCTCTCTTAGGAATCACTCAGTAAACTTGTCTGTCTCTTTACAATATGTGTGTTTGTCACCACCAACTTTAATGTATTCTTGCACAAGCACAAAACCACACTATACACCACCACTTTCTGTCTCTCTGTTCCTGTCTTCCCCTCCTAACAGAGATAGATAGACAAACGAGCTGACAACACATCCACATATTTGTGTACTGTACTGTGGTAACAGGCTGCCAATATCTTGCCACTGTCTTCCCCTCCGGTGTCTTTTTGGAAGCCGATGCATATACTATATACACATGGAATTGTTTAATGGTGCCAGACAGGAAACAGTTTCCATTTTCTACCTGTCTGTCTACTCCATGACTCTGACCCATGCCCTGCACTGAACCTCTAATCATCACCACACCTCATTCAATTTCCAATTTAAGAAAAGGAAGACAGTTTTATAAAAGCAATTTTGAACGTATGGGTAATGGAGATTAATAATCGTAGAAATCAGATTAGATAATTGAATTTTGGTGCCTCAATGAAAAATGGAGGGAAATAAAAGAGGTGTTATTCCGCAACAGTTGTTAAAAGAATCATGTCAGGGCTTTAATCTAACGCTTCAGAGGTTCTGTCAGGAAATATGAGATTTGATACACATTCACGCTGTCACACGCACACTCACACGCAACTGTATGTCACAAAAACAGACAGAGAGAGATCAAGAGAGTAAAATAACTTTCTAAAAATAAATCTGGTCCCTAAGCCTTGTAAAAGGCCTAAATATTGTTGCTTTGAGGACTGGGAGAAGATGTAGCATTAGCATTGGTCTGTGGAGGAGACTTTTTGAAACATTTCTCAAAAAATCAATACCTTCTCTGCTAGGCAAAGAGGATCTCTAATATAGTTTTATTTTATTATTTTTCCTCACACATTGCTACATTTCTCACTGGCTGGCAGAGGGAAGATGGATTTTCTCGACTGGATGTTAAATGTGATTGTGAATGTGGTGGGTCAATGAGATGATGCAGAGCTGCACTCTTAAGGGATGCGTCACTTTCTGCACATCCATAAGTGCAGTTTGACGCCTCACAAAGTTGTATTACTTTCTAACTGTGCCAATATGTGTTGTGCATGAAATATTACCACTGAATGTTAGCCATTGCTAGCCAATTATCTTAAACTTAAAATATTGTGAGCAAATACAGTGTATATGGCTGTCAGGTAAGTAACATAATGCTCAACTAATCATTTGAACTTAACATAAATATTCTAAGCATTAAGATACTGCAAACAAAAATGAGCAATGCACATAGGAACTCAATTTCACTCACACAAATAATTGTTGCCAGCAGGGCGCCCAGAGTTCTGCTGCAGGTAAAAGGAAAAGGCCCACGCCTGAACTCAGTCCTCCATCTGTAAAGTCTGATCAAGCAGACTCCTCCTCCTTCCTGCTCTTCCTCAGACAGCTCCTCCTCCTTCCTGCTCCTCCTCAGACAGCTCCTCCTCCAGACCTGCTCCTCACAGCACAACCTGTGGTAGCTCAATAGCTGCGAGCTACTAGCTTTCCAAAAATAAACTTATGACAACATATCAGCAACTAACTATATGACTAAAATGTCATTTTCTGGATCCTTATTATTTAATTATTATATACTGTTAGATATCTTGCAGGTTAGTGTGTCTGTGGTCATTTAGTCATGCTATAGCTGGTCACTGATTGTGCATGTATTGCTATATCATATTCAGATATTAATGAAAGTTGCATTCATACATATTAATATATTGATGATATGAATACATCGTTGTTGGTTTTTGTGTGTCACTAATTATTTAAATAACTAATATTAACGATTTGATTATTTGGAATATATTTCATTTATTTACATACTGTGTTCATAGGTTTATAAGTAGATTTCTAATATATAGTTTTCATGTAATTATATTAAGAGAAGTATAACAATTGGCAAGTGACTTCTGAAAGAAAATACATAAGATCATCCAACCAACAGGAGGCAGTAATACCAGCAGGGGGCAATAATACCTGCATGAGAGGGGCCTGACGAGAGAAGTATGAAGGGCCTTAGGGGGGAGGTATGAGGAGGGAGTTGGACCCGCTTGGTCCTCTCTGATCTCGCTAGCTGAGCTACACACACACACACACACACACACACACACACACACACACACACACACACACACACACACACACACACACACACACACACACTGACACAACCACAGGATTGGATACTTGTACACAGCTACCTGCCAAGAAGCAGGAATAGGTGCAGAAAAGAAACAGTGCAATATGTCAAGGACTTCTTTTTTTTTTTTTTTTCTTTGTGACAATAAAAGAAACAGGGAAACATGGTAATATTGTAGTGTGTTGTGGATAGGTGGAAAGGGCTTTCAAACATGTGCTATGAACACAAGTTTGAGTAAAATTGTGCTCTAAATCATCAACGATTTATATGTTTTTATTTTACCTTTATTTCACCAGGAATTCCCTTTGAGATCAAAGAGAGACCTGACCGAGGTAGCAGCTGTACAGAAAACACAACATATTAAAAATACAACACATACAATATACTATACAAATAAACACAATAAACCATGAGCAGCTAGATATTGCTTGGTACACAGTCATTAGTGTTACTGAAAGAGTTAATTTAATAGTGAAGCTGTGCATGGTTAATACCTTCCTTCCAGTATGGTAGCAAGAGGGTATTGCAGTGTTGATGGTAGGTAGATGCTGATTGGACAGGCTTAAGGTTATGGTTTAGATTAGGGTCATGGTTAAATGCATGGTTGCAAATCATCCCTCCAGACCATCCAGTATAGCACCATCCTTGATGTTAGTCTATAGCTACCATTATAATAATGCTGTTTCATGTGAGATCATCTCTCTGCTTGAGTTCTTGCCACGGCCTCCAGCCTGTTATTATGCTTTAACAGTAATTGATTGCTTATTTGAAAATTGAAAGTAACTCAATGACTGATTACTTAAATTGCAAAAATAATGCATAATGTTACTCATTACAATAAAAAGAGTAATGTGGGTACTCAAAGCCCCAACACTACATATTACACATTCAGGGAGGCTTCTGTGAAAAGTAACAAGCCGTGTGCAGCATCAAACTATACTCTCGTGTATGATACTTAACACCTCAGAATTACAGACTAGGGAGGGAGGAGTACAGCAGTTTACACTGTAATTCAATAATTTCATTTAGAAAGGAAATGACAAGAATACCATGGGAATATGTCAGCTATTATGATTATTATAGAGAATATCATTCCAGCAGATCTGCTCAGTTATTTTAGATGATGGGATCATTATCATTACCATATCAAATAACATTTCTTCTTACAAGGCAGGTATCTGCACGTCAGCTTCACAACTGTTATTCACAGTAAACACACACTGGCTCCCTGTGGTGTGTGAAGTCAGTTTGCTTTGCTCCATATCCAGTGCAACAGGGACCTCTGTTGGGTAAAATCATAATTACATGTTAACAGTGTCTCAGTGTAACACATTGAGATGCAGTATGTAACATATTTACTGAAATATGTGTTGATTTTACATACATTCCATTCAAATTTGAGAGAAAAAAATGCTTCCACTCTTTTTGTTTGACTACTTTTCTTTGCACCAATCTGGTTTAAAAGCTTCAGAAATACACATTATGTTCCTGTTACAATAGTTAAATCTTGTTAAAACAATGCCTTGAAACACTAGCAAAACTTGCAAGCTTTTTTTTTTTGTAAAGTTTAAATCTTCATCTCCCCAAACATTCAAATATTAATGTGATATACTGAACCTAAATTATGGGGCACATTTTATTGATTAAAATGATATCTTCCTTTAATCCTCTACCAAACATATCTTTTTAAAGACATTTTACAATTTTTCATAATTTTTCTCATTACAGAATGCACTCTTGATATCATGAACACTCCTCTTGTGGCCTTTGGAAACAGCAGTTGACAAAAAATCTCAATTTAAGGTGCAGTAACCTCACTTGCTCTGGAGGTTTTGACCTTGCAGCTGATTAAATTTGCTCCGTTGCCATGGAAATGCACACTTTCAAACTCTCAATCTGTTTACGAGGATAAGAGTGAATTGTCAAGCCTGACTTTAAAGTTAACATGGAAACGTTTAGTGCATCACTGTAATATGCACTCAAGGCAAAGTATAGATTCGGTACTGCTACAGATAGCTAGAACTGGACAGTTGGTGTTTTTTTTTCATCTTTCTTTTAAGTAACAGAATTATATATTTACTAGTTGTGATACAGTATACCCAGATTTCCAATGTGGGAACTGTGCCTTCAATTTTTTTTAAACATATGCTTCATGCAGCATTGACCAAATCATCCTGTAAACTGCTTTGAGGGCATATGCATCACAGTTCTGCTTGTATTTTTATATTTCTTAAAATATCAGCGGGATTATGTCCTCTTTGTCTGTTTCCTTGACTTTTTAAAGACATGTATCTGTCTTTAACAGATACATTTCCATAGCAACTGGCTAGCTCGATACACTAAGGGGGACCAAGGACACAGTTGAAAGCCCCAGCTCAAGCAAGTAAGCGGTCTTTGAATCAAGATTGTTTTATCTTTTGTGAATATTGTTTTATATTAATTAGGTAGATGAATGTGCCATTCATTCATGTGTACATATCTTTCCCTGTTTTTTCCATTCTACATTCTTAAAACAACTCAACAACTCAAAGTTGTTGTGGTGTCCCCAAATATGAAATTCTCTTGAACCGAATAGCTTCATTGCCACAGCCTTATGCTGTTGCCCCTCCATGCCCTTGCCCTCTCACCAGCGCTCTCACATATATATATATATACATAAGCATACACACATATATAAAATCATCCACCCACACAAATCCACAAATATTTTGGCAACCCTCCTCCATCCCGCTCGTCTGGAGTGGCAGGGTCAGGAGGTCAGGGATGACAACATGGCAGCTGTGATATCTTCTGTGCGCTCCCTCAGTCCAGAGCGGCATGAAGCAGAGGCTGTTTCCCAGGAGGAAGTGACCCGTGTCTGAAGGGGTTGCTCTGTTGTCCAATCCGAGGACTGCTGAAGCCTGGCGGCGCTACCTGCTCGGGCCACGCTGTTCCTCTCTTCTGACAGACAACAGAGGGGGAAGGAGGCGTGACCACGCAACTCATCATCTGCATCTGGACGTGGAGTGTGTGAGGGAGAGGAAACCAAAGAGAGAGAGAAAGAGACAAATAAAAAAGAGAGGTAATGAATGAGAAAATCAAGCTCGTATAGAGAATAATGAAAGAGCAAATTAACGTGAAATAAAGGAAACATTCTTTATTAAAAACACTCAGAAGGCAAGATGAAAACATGGAAAGTAAAAAATAGATATGGAAAAAGAAACCAAAGTGAACCTGTGTCTGTCTGTCTACGTGTTGCGTTAATCAGCCCTGTAGTCACCACTGGAATGTCTCTTTGGACTCACGAATGCCATTCCCCTCATTCCTGATCTCTGAGCCATCCCTTTACATAACAAAGCATTCCCACACTGTTTCCTGTGGCTAATTACACTGCACTCAGGTATAGCCACAGAAAAAAAGCTCTGCATCCTTTTGAAGCTCAGTAAATGCCACTGTCTCATTTGAATCTCTCATTTATTCCCCGACATTCCATACCTTTGAACGACACTAATAACCAAGTGATAACAAATTCTGCACCTTTTCACAAATCCACTCCTTGTTCTGTTTCTTTGACGCTTCTTTTACACATGCACACACACGTCATGTCTGTATAATGAAACACACTCAATTAATGTAAGAAAGACGTGTTTCCATCAATGTTGTGAGAATAACTGATGAAAGGGGCACGTGTGTCAGGTTTTATCATAATAACGTTGGATAGATAAATGGGAGTAACTAAGTCTGCAACATGTGGGACTTATTCACATGTGTAGATAGACAAAGGAAAAATAAATTCTCCTTTCTCTTACCTCTGTACTTACAGAAGAGTCAACATGTCAAATAGTAAGTTAAGTATCTTCCTTCCTTAGCCTTTAGTTTGTGACTAGTTTACAGAATACTTTAAAACAGGAAATGAGAGACATAGTGATGAATATGAAAACACATATATAAATGTAGTGTCTGTTTATGGCAATACAAATGAATTAATGCTTGTATGTGCAAAGAATTCAAAGGTACATTTCAGAAAAGTTATAACAGTTAAACTCTCATTTTACATTTACAGTAGAATGCCAAAAAATGTGAGAAATAACACTAAAAAGTAAACAGCAGCGCATACATATATAAAAATGACTGTGGCTACAAAGATGTTGAGTGCATAGTGATTCTACACAAAACAGCAAAACAACTTTTTTCTCTCTTTTTTAAAAACATTATATCAGGGCACGTTTTCACCAGAAAAGAATATTTTCCTAAATTCCCTGCTTACCTTTTATTGCAACTACTTTATATGCTCAACACACACGTATTCATAAAAAATCTGTGAAGGCAAAATGAAAAACCAGAGTTCCTAAAACTCAAGCAGGTCCTTTATTATTTAAAAAGCTGTAAATGTAACTTGCAGTAATACGGTAGGACTACAAAAGGTGCTTAAAAATAAAATCAGTTAATGTAACCTGTGTACAAAACACTGAACTCTGACCCATTCATTTTACATAAACTATTTGGTGTATTTTGCAGGTAAATTTTAAAAGATTTATTCAGTTATTTAATTCCCTTTGCATGCATAGTACATTCATCACAATGTCTTCTGCACACAGGCTTTGTGAGGTGATGTGAAGTTTACAAATGAACAAAACCTAATATCAACGTGTTAAAATTAAAATTCAAGTAAAAGTGTCATTGCTGCTTTAGATCACAAGCAGTCATGTCAGCTACAGCAGATGATAAAACTGAGGTGGCAGCAGAGTGGACCAGATGTCTGGTGCCTCTCGTCAGATCTCCTGCAGCAGGTCAGCGGGGAAGAAACCGAGTTTCCGTCCTGTACTGACCTTCAGGTAGCCATTAACTTCCTCACCCTTCTTCACCACAATCTGAGGACACACAAAACACAGAAACAACATTTCAATAATGCTTTTTTTATGCATTTATTGAATAGTGGGCAGAAAAGAGGCAGACAGGAAAGAAGGGGAGACAGAGAGAGAGAGAGAGAGAGAGAGAGAGAGAGAGAGAGAGAGAGAGAGAGAGAGAGAGAGAGAGAGAGAGAGAGAGAGAGAGAGAGAGAGAGAGAGAGAGAGAGAGAGAGAGAGAGAGAGAGAGAGAGAGAGAGAGAGAGAGAGAGAGAGAGAGAGAGAGAGAGAGAGAGAGAGAGAGAGAGATGGGTATAACATGCAACAAAGGTACCTGGTTTTAATCAAATCAGAGTGAGTCCAGAGACAGATTGAGAAATCAGAACATCTCACACATAGAACATAGACGTGATTGTAAAACATGTGAGAGGAATTGTATCGCCACTTTTATAACACGTATCTCTCTATCTCTCTAAGCCAGGCAGAACAAAATCAATCAGATCGGACTGAAAGTGAAGTATCATCTTTTCACTTTCTGAGTCACTTCATGATACTTGAAGTTTGGTCCATTATCTTTTGTATACAGATGATGAAAAGGATTTGCCACGTTTGAGTGTGTCAAGTAGAGGTATTTTCACAGTCTCATAACTCAAAATCTGCAAAAAAACAACTGGAACATACAGTATGTGAGCCGAAGTGTTTTTGAATCTGTCTCTGAAAATTTTAAAAATGTTGATTTCCAGATTCGTTAAATCCACTTATTTCAAAATGTCCAACTTTGGCACTAGTCAGTATCAACAGTCATACAGCTACAGAGTTTAAAAGCAGGGTTTGATGTCTGTGACTGAATATGAATCACTGATATTGTAACTGTAATTAGTCTCTTCTTGTCAACATGATGCATACTTGTGTGTTTTAGTGTGTTTATGTGGTCATGTCTATTTATGTGCATTCATGCATTTAATGACTGTATTCATGTGATCCACATTTACTTTACTGAACTTTGATTTGAATTACTGAAACTTTCTCAGCATGTGGAAGCCAGCGGATTAATTAAGACTTTAATTAAGCAAACAATCTAGAGAAGTAACATTAAAGGTAATAGGTTGTAACTGCGTTAGGCTGCATGTTTGTGTGTACTTCTCTTTCTTCTAATGGGTTGGTGATATAATTAAGTGTGTGTACCTGTGCGTCTGTGTTTGTGTTTGTTTATGTGTGTCTGTGTGTGTTAACCTGGTCTTTCTTCAGAGTGATTTGGCCCATCTCTCTGTTGCCAACAAAGGAGCGTGTCACCATGTAGACCCTCTCTCCTGATCGCACTCGGATGATGTAGTTGGCAGGAATGAAGCCTGTTCTCTCTCTGATCTTCCCCTGGTAGTGCAAAAGCTTTAACAGTGAGATGTTGCAGCCCCAAGTTTCTATATTAGATTTGTTACATAGCTTTATTTAATCATGAACGTATGTATTGTCCATTAACCATCCATAGTGGAAAAACTCAAAATCTCAAATGTTTTCATTCAGTCTTGCAAAGCCAAACCAAATGTCATCATTTATTCATATCTTGCAGTGCACTGTAGCTAAACTGCAGTTTTTATTATCTTGTTTGATCTGTCTTATCCTACTTTAGCTTTTTTTTTATATATCTTATTTAATTCCTTTAAATATGTGTTTTTATAATGCCTTGTGTTTCTTTTCTAAATGCCTTTCATGTTTTATGTTAAGAACTTTGGACTGCGTTGTTGTTAAAAGGTGCTATAGAAGTACATTTAGTGAGATTTGATTTAACTCCACCAGATACAGATTGGACAAACCAGCCAAAGATGGGGTTAGATACACTAATTGCAAGGCATGCTCCCTATTAATAAAAACATGACCTTCTTACACAACTATTTGAGAAAACTGTACATATAAAGCAGCATTCTGTGGCCTTTTCTTGTTTTAAATATTCAGAAACTGTTTACTGGACTGTAAATAGTTTGGTTGAAATATGACAGTTTCTAAACAGCTACTTCATTTTTTCCAGATTGTAAATTGTACAAACCAAACAACAAGCAAGCATGACGTGGTATGTTCAATTAATTTTAGTAAGGAAGGACTTGTGAAGTGAGAATTGTCAATCATGGACATGCAGTCCACTTTAAATTATGTTCATCTCAAGCAAATGCCTATGGAGCATTACCAGATCACCATGAGAGGGAGAAAAAGAGGCTATTTTGTATGCTGGTATTGTGATGCTATAAATGATTGATTTATTTTCTTAACCTGGAGCTCATCACTGTGAACTACAAGCTCAACTCTGAACAATTATGCAACTTGCAAAGCAGCTGCTCATAGTCATAGTTTATATTTATCATTTGTCGTCCAAGAATTTATTTCACAACAAAGTAAATATTGGCCACAATGCTGATCTGATGAGCAGCAGACTTATGATACAGGAGATGGACATTCCCTCCAGCCTGAACACAGTGTAATCGTTCTGGCTGGAAAAAAGATAATCATCTACTGAATGACAGTCTGACCAAATCTAATTAATTGTGCCTCAGGCCATCTGGCTGCCTGTCCATAAAAAATCAGAACTTTTGGAGAGGGGACAGGGTTGAAAGCACCACTTTAATCACAGATACACAGACGAATGTGTAGTGATATGAGAAAAAAAACAACTCATATGGACTCACCCTCCACCACTCTTCGTTCGAGTCATCTATCACTGTGATGCGGTCGCCAGGACTGAGAAGAAAATAGGTGTTTAATATTTAGATATGAAACAATGACACAAGCAAGAATGTTGGATCCAAGTGTGACAGTCAGGATAAAGACTGACAGAGAGATTTAATGACAAACTGAGCGAGAGAGATCAGGCAAAGTGTGGAGAGGTGCTTACTGCACATCCAGGTCGTCTTTCTCTATGGCCTTGAAGCGGTAGAGAGCCAGATAGTAATGAGACTGGCTGAACACACCGATCTTCCCTGGCTGAGGCTTTTTACTCTGAAGAACACACAGCATCATCAGTCAGTCATGACATCCTTTAAAAAGTAGCTTCATCACATATATTCAACATTAGCACCATTACTGTATTGTATTGCATTGTTTTTAATGTCTCATCATCATCATCATCATCATCATCATCATCATCATCATCATCATCATCATCATCATCATCATCATCATCATCATCATCATCATCATCATCATCATCATCATCATCATGCCATCTTCATCTCCACATTGTCTGACCTTGTCATCTGCAGGAAGTTTGTCTCCCTTCTTGTCTCCCTCTGTGTTTGCTAATTCACAAAACAAGAAAAACAAGAAAACAAACTAAATGTTTCACTTAGCATGAAAACTGAAACTTTACTGTAACTCCATATTCTTATTGTATAGAGTATTTTGGTGATAATTCTGCAGCTTATTCTAACACTGACAGCATGTTGCATCGACTCACCTCCTTCGTCTCTTTCCTCCTCCTGTTTGGGCTGTGACTCTTCTTCTTCCATCATCATCATCTGAACAAATAAGAAATTGTGATTTAAGAGTCACATAATAGCAAACACACGAATAGATTTAAAGAACAAAAAAGGAACAAGGCCACTCAATAGCAAGATAATTCCATTTTTAAAGTAAAATAAAGAATATACGGATTCTTCTAACCAACATAAAGACCTAAAGTCCACTACCAAACATCAAAATCTGCACCCTAGTCCAAAGAGACTGAAATGGTTTGACATATATACAACAAGTCACTGCAGAAACTGATGAATACTTTAAAATGTTAAATGATTTTCCTGTGTTTACAAGTGGCTGCGTGCTGTGCTATATGGCAGCTGGAGCTGTAAGTCTTATCAGTGCATCCACACTCACGTTCTTCTTGTCCTCCGACCCTTTTTTACGCTCCTTGTTGGCCATAATCACACCGATACGCAGCGTCTCAAACACAGGGTCAGTGCGGTTTGACTGTGCTGCCAATCAAACATCATCAGACAATACACAGAAAAAACATCAACGAAGAAATGTTTAAAGTTCAAAGTGCAGAACTCAAAAACAGAATTACTATTTTTTATTCTGACATTTTTGATGGCTACGTTTACTTTTGATTTAATAAATATCTTTTTCATGAGATTAAACACTCAAGCTTTTTTATTTGTAATGGCATTTAGCAATCATTTTAATGACTGCTCTTTTACTAATGAAAAACACACTCGAGACTTTTGTACTTATACAACCAGCCATCAGCTTACAGATGCTGACGCTAACATAAAATAAGGTCTCTGTTTAGAGCATTGGCAAATGTTTAGGTAAGTTGATGAAGTGAAAAATAGACAAAATTCTTTTGACCAACATCACTACAAATAAAACAGGTTACCTGAGTTTCTTTGATGCCAAAATTATATTCTGACAAATGTGTCAATATCTCACAATTCGTAATTTATTAAGGTGAAATTTCTCTTCATGTAGAAATGTTCAAAAGGTAGACTCACAAAAGGGCAGCAGCTGTGAGACTGTGGCATTCTGCTGACTGCTGTATAAAGGAGAGCTGTAGGCTCTTCTGAATCCAGGAGGCTAAAAGAGGAGAGGAGAGGAGAGGAGAGGAGAGGAGAGGAGAGGAGAGGAGAGGAGAGGAGAGGAGAGGAGAGGAGAGGAGAGGAGAGGAGAGGAGAGGAGAGGAGAGGAGAGGAGAGCAGATCAATGTACACAATACATTTAAAACCAAAAAGGCTGCAGTGTTTTTTTGAATCACGTTCAAAGTACAAAGAAAAATATGAAGCTCACAATTTTGCCAAAACACCTCTGGAACTCCACGTAGGACTGACACTGGTGGTGGATGCTGGTTTTGCAGTTCTTACATCGCAATGCAAACTTATTGTTCACTAAAAAGAAAAAACAAAATGAAGCTTAATAAAAGTAATACACTAACATCCACTTGTTTTGACACGCAGGAGACATAAACAGGACGTACAAACTATCATGCGCGCGCAGACGTCACAAAACTTTGGTTTCTTGCAGTAGTGGTCCTTGAACTTGTGAGGTCTGTCGTTGACTGGTTTGACTGGTTCTGGAGGAGGTGGTTCATCTTTTTCTTCTTCTTCAACCTCCTCATCATAGATGAAATAAACCTGGAGATGGAGGGTTCAAAATCACAAGAGCAGAAAGAAAATGGCTCATACACTCAACTGCTAGAAGACAAAAGTCATGATGGTAATTTAACATGAAACATGATGGTTTTAAATTACAGACAGATACAAGTTTTAATCTTATCCAACAGTTTTATCTCCCTATATGTCTCCTTATTTAACCCAAACAATCCTAATATCCTACACCACCCACAGCCTGACAGATTCATATGAGAAAATTTCTATTAATACAGAATCATCCAGCGGTCTGACTCATACAGAGTCTGTCCGCTCTTCACATAAACTGTATCATATCAGCCAGAGCCAGAGCCATAAATAATGACTTCAAATGTCAAAGAATCTTGAGTCAAGATTCTTTGACATTTGAAGTCATAAGCAAAATAAAAATGTGAAGAGACATGATGTATGTTTGGGCTCTTTTTGAACACACACACACACACACGCACACACACACACACACACACACACACACACACACACACACACACACACACACACACACACACACACACACACACACACACACACACACACACCACAGGTGGGACGGATTTAAAAGGTTTAAGATCTTAAAATAGCCGTCAGTGCCGATTGACAGAATTCCCAAATGATTGTAACAGAGCTTGACATCACCACTCCTAAATATACTGCAGTCTAGTCAAATAAAGCCATAAAAACCACACACACACATACACACTCAGAGGGACGCCTGACAGACTGAACTGACTACAACTCTCCATCACTGGCAGGATTAGAGGTGTCCTGTGGTCGTCAGGCTGCGGATTTACGCCACAATAACTGATAATACCGGAGACAGTTCACACATTACAATATCATCACCCGCTTTGGCAATCTTTTACAAGTCAAGAGACCAGAAAAACAGGTGATGTGATATCTGAACATGCTGGATCAAATACTACAATATGAAACATACAACATTAGACTTGGCAAATGCAAATCAGAGTTAAAGGGTCCATTCATTTAAAAACAAAATAGACATTTCCTTCAGTTATTTCTAGTAATCTCTCACCATTCACAGTGGGCAGTGAACACATAAATGACCACAAAACCAAAACCTCTGCATGGCTGTATACCACGAGGGTGAGAAAATATCTTTTGTGTTATTTGGCTGAATTGACGCTTTAAATGATTGATTCATGTGATCTTATGATGTTGATCACTGTCAGTCATAAATAATTCCTTGTGCTTTGTAACACTTTTTTTTCATGTTAGTTACTAGGCATGAAGAAATCTGTTTTATGGGTTTCTGCTTCCTGATGTGCGTGTGCCACGTGGTAAGTGTTGGATATTGGATGTCTCACCGTGTTGTCCTCCTCTTTCACCACGTTATCAGGGAGAGGTGGGTTGTCATGAATATCCACAGAGTCCTTGTCATCCAACCTGTCATCATCGGGTAGCAAATGTCACATTGAGCAGCACATGTTGCAATGCAAAACACAAACTGTGATCTCCCAAGCTCATGGTGGTCTGTATGTGTTACTGTCTGCTGAAAACATGTCATGTATTTTTGTTTCTTTGTTTGATATTAAGACCTCTTACACATTAGGAAAAGTCAATCTTATAATTATTTTTCAATTTGTGCAAAAGTTAATAAGGGTCAAGAGACAATTATTCCTTTACTGCTCCCATCTGCAGCTTGAACTCACGAGTCATAATGAGCCATGGTGTTGTTTGGTCAGTCGAGGTTTAGTCCTTCCAGATTTTTATCATTTGGATCAGCAGATGGCGCTGTAAACAGAAAACACATCAGCATCACTGCTGTTGCTGCAAAGGGAATCCCATAAAGTGTCCTCTGAAGTCCCTCAACCTACAACCTTAGTATCGTCAGAAAATGATATGTTCTCCCTCACCATGTTTGTTAATACTAAAGTCATCAGAGAACAGTGCAGTTATTTTAAAGGTGCAGTGACATCTCTTCTGCTGAGGCAATTTGATCTTAACAAAGTTAAAACAGGACTCACTTGTAACCTGGTACAACTTATTATGACCAAAACATCTACAGAGGCTTTCCCTGCTTCTCAGGTTGCTCTATATGTTGAAATACATGTTAAGGACACGAAAACAACAACATTAAGTAATACAACACTTTACAAGGGACTGGAGAGTATTAAAAAAGGTTTAAAATGATGAGTGGAGGTCTGATTATTCTTCTGGATGCACAAACATGTATACATAATATTAACTGACCGTGAAACTTGAATTCCACCTCTTCTTCAAGTGATGTGGTTCTCTCACATTCGGTGCTGTCAGAAGGGTTCCTCTCAGCTTGAAACTTCTCAGGACTCTTTCTAGCTTTTTCTACCGGCCCCTGTTGTTCTATCTTTTACATGCTGAGCTTTCCAAATGAGGCTCCAACAGGTGGGAGATTGGGATGAGTAATGCCAGCAGGCCAACCCAGCCCAGCCCTGACTCTGAATGTGTGTGCGTTTGTGGGTGTATGTGTGTGGCTCTATGTGACTGTTTGGGACAGCTGAGAAGCTGAGGAGGTCTCTCAGCTGGTTGTTTAAAAACTACAGTGCTGTACTTTTGGTTGCTGGCTCGGTATAGAGTAATGTAGACTATAATCACGGAATATTTGTGGAATATTTGTCACAAGAAAAGGAAAGTTAATCTCAACCAATCAACACCAGTAACATACTGAGCTACATCAACTTGTCTGGATCAAAAAAGTTCAAAAAGTATTTTGTATGCAACAGTTCTATCTACTGAATATAGCAGATGGAGTAATAATACTGTCACGTTAGATAAAACATAAAATATGTGTGCTCAGAGTTCAACCAGTACAATGATCATCATTAATTGGCTTAAACACAATCCACCAATAACTAAATGGAAACTATTACAGTAATAATGTACTTAATGTGTTTTAATTTTAATATACGTCTGGTTACAAAGTAGTTTGGTTTATTAATGTTTTTGTCTAACCTTGAAGTAAATAATATATGAGTGCAACTTTTTCCAAAGTAAAATGTGATTCTCAAATGAACACTGATAAATGTTATTCTTGCTCTAATTATTTCCCGTTTGTACTGGCATGAATAATGCACTTTTTTCGAAATACACTTTCAATGTAAATGATGGGGGCCAGAATCCAGAGTCTTCCTCCTGTACAAAAATGTATTTAAAGTTTTAATTGAAGCTAATATGAAGCTTCAGTCGTCAAATCAGTTAAATCAAGTCAATAACTTTTAAAGTGTATTTTTTGTGCCGTATTCTCTCTTTTTGTAACTTTACTTCCAACACAGCTGGACAGCAAAACTCTGTTTTGTTTTGTTTTGTTTTACTAAAAAGACTGTAACAATGGAAGATATTCACTTCATTTTACAAATTAAGAAGACTCTCAACTTTGAGTCTTCTTAATTTTCATTTTTGCTCTAAATGAGGACTGTGGATTTTGTTCCCCATCACTTACATTGTAAGAGCTTTTGAAGGAGATGAAGTGCACACACAATGAGAATGGACATTACTGTGAAGAAGAAGACATTCTGTCCAGCAGTTGTCCACCTGAAATTAAATATATTTGCATATTCATAGATTCTAGCATTTTTTATGAGGGAGAAGGAGTAAATGCCATTTCAAGGATTTTAACAAGATCACTAAACTTTTATGGAACTTTTGTGTCTTACATATTAAAACATGTCTCTTACATATTAAAACATGTCTGGCATGGATCTTTAAGTCGATTATTTGAATACTCTCTACTCCTAGTGGTATGAAATAGTTTTTATCTTTTTTGTATCTGTTGGTTTTGGCAAAGGATAACCTGCTAACTGTTCTGTAGATGAACAAAAATGCTTCTTCTGTTTCTTGCTACAAATGAATGGGTTTGTGTAAAATAATGCATGTTTGAAAAAAACAACAAAAAAAACACAATCCACAAGTCTACAATCTAGCTTTCAACTTGATCTGACAGTACATGTCTCCCAAGTGTGGGAGTCATAAATAGTTAAGTAGTAATATAAATAGTTGTAAAGAAATGCAGATCACATTAGTTTAAAGAATGTTGTCAACTAGTGAAAAAATAAATTAAAGTGAAGGTGGAAATCTGTCAGCATGATTTATCAGGGAACATAAGAAGAAGAAAGTTTTTGGGTTGCAGTCACTGAAACAAGCCAGCTGCTGTCGACAGCTGTATTGTTTAAAACAGGACTGCATCTGTTCTATCAGACACAGATGGATGACTGAAAACCCACAGGTGGTAAAGTTAAATTATTTGTTACTTCTACGCTAAAAAGGAAAAAAAAAAATTCATGAAATCATATCAGTCATAAAAGGTACTAGAAGGTTGAAATGAAGCAATAAGAACAAAAGACGACAGATGTTAGATTCCTTTTGAAACTAAGATGGGAACATTTTACTTCACTTAGTCAAACATGTCACTGACATATTTGAGCAGGTGGAGGTGTAATGACTGCGAGATGAAGATGTCACATCAGGAGACTGGAAACGTCTCGTCTCCATACTCCACTGGCCCATCGCTGACCAAGATACATATGTGATCATCAGTTTAGTGTCTCTGGTGGACGGAGGTTTTCATAGCTGCTGCAGACACTGATGTCACATAATAATAACATTTCAGGGGTTACAGTTCAGTTACTCTGAATACACCAGCATAGCTACTATGAAGGTTTCATGATGAGCTATTTTGTTCTTGAAGAGGCTTCTATCTTTTTTTTCTTGTCTAGCTCACCTGAAACCATGAATCAGTAAACTGAAATAACTGAAGGACCTTCACTTTTTACTTTTTAACAAAAGTATATTTTACTGATAAAACTGATTACTGTTACAAAAAGCATTTGCTTTAAGTGACAGATTTACCTCTATAGTCCTAAGTTTGGTCAATTATTTAAGATCTGAGCACTTAGTCCACAAGTGACGGGATTGTGACTTTCAAGATAAAAAAAAAAAAAAATCTGCTTTTCTCATCTTGTCAACTGTACTATTTTAAACTCTGTATGTAGCTTTCTTTCATTACCCAAGATAAGAGGGCTTCCTCTTAAGATCAGACTGTCTTGACTAAAAGACCTTATCAGCTGAAGAGAGGATAAAGAATAACTGACCTCCCCAGAGTACCCCCAAACAACCTCCCTTTTAAACATCTTCCTTTCCATCTCTACTCTCTATAACTTTGCTGCAAAGTGTTTTGTCTGGTCATGGTAAATGAAGTCTTGCACAGTGATGATTGCATCTGGGTGTGCAAAGAAATAAGACAGGCAATCGAATCTATAACGGCAGATGCAGTCATCATTGAATTATAATATGAACATTTATATTGTTTTCTGAGTATTTCATGAACTTCTCACTCATTAGCTAAAAAAACTAAACAAAGAATGAATACAATCAGAAAAAAACATGGGAATTTGAACATATAGAAATACATGACAACTGGACAAACTCCTGCTGATGAAGATCACGTTACTTAATGGATTGAGTTTGGTTAGAATGCTGTTTTAAGGTCCTCAATGAACTTAAAACCTTAACATACTGATGATTTTTAGCTTTACCAGTAAACATGTCAAATTTGACCTGAAGGTGGCGCTGGAGGAAACTTCAGGGCATCAAAATCAGAAGGATTCTACCTCTAAAGATCATGAATGTGCTCAGTAGCTATAGACAGCTGACAAAAAGGAAAACCCTGAATAAATGGGTGGAGAAACAGAGCAGATGCTTCCATGCAGTGTTAAACCCATGTGACTTGTGTGCCATGACATCCACAATGACCTAAACTCAACCCAACTGAACATCTTTAGACATTAACTGAGGCAATGTCTTTTTTCATCCCTCCAGTAGCGTTCAAAGACTTGGATAATCTTTTCAAAAGAGGTTGTTCTGGAGACTTGTGGTGGCCCAACATCATACCAAGACACATTATGATGGTTTCTCATTGTCATCCAGCTTATAGTTAGCCATACTGACACTAAAAATCAAATAATGAACCACATGACACAGAAGATGTTTTGATAGATTTTTTCTCGACTTTTATATTTTTAAAAACAAACAAAAAATAACAGATTAAATAAAATTTACAGTAGACATATGCAATCATTGTGCACTTTAACTACTTCTTCTGATACTTTCTGCACAGCTGTCAACGAAAAACGCAAACACAATGGGGCGTCAGGATGGAGCGAAGGAAGGAGGGCAGGCGGGCGGGGGGAGGATGAGGGACAATTGTGGGAGAGAGGAGAGGACAGAAGAAGTGAGGTAGAGGGCAGTAAGGAGGAAACAAATGTTGGGAAGAGGAGAAGGGATGAAGAGGGAAGGAGTAAAGGATAAAGAAAGGCCTAAACGTTTTCACTCGGGGGCGAGGGGAGGGAGAAAGAAAAATCACTGAATATATAGATATCTTTTATTCCTTACATCACTTATATAAATATATTGAACCCCAAAAAACAAAACAAAAAACTTCTGAGAAAAATAACAGCGCAATACAGAAACCCACAACAGCAGTAAGGCAAACAGAAAGCAAGAGAGGAGAGAGCAGTGAGAGCATACATGAGAGGGACAGAGGAGCAGAGAAAGATAGGAGGCAGTATGAGACATGGCAAGAAAAGGGGGAGAGGAGGGAGAGAGGGGGGGCAGCTTTGGGAAAAGCAGAGAGTGCGCAACTGTGCGTATGAAAATTTATAAATATGTGATATTAAGAGATGACCGGGTGACGAAGAGTTGAGGAAGGAGAAAAAGCGTTGGCAGAAAAAGGAGGAAGGGTTGGAGAGCGGAGGAGGAGAGGAGGAGGAAAAGGTTTGACTGAGGTCGACTGTCCAGTGTGTTTTTGTTATGTGCTACGTGATCCTGTTGCCTGCGTTTGTGTGTCTGCGTGAGTTAGTCTCTCCTGGTTTGTGAGTGTGTGTGTGTGTGTGTGAGTGTGTGAGTGTGTGTGTGTGTGTGTGTGTTTGTATAACGGCAGCACACATTCCACAGCAACAGTGAAACACATGCTTGCGTGTCTTGTGTGCTCTTCTGCTATATAAATACAAAACAAAAAACAATGAATAAAAACAAACAACAAAAATCATATTTGCAACCAAACACCAGCCACCTCATGATTCACACCGTCTTCCCTTTTATACATTTGACACATCATTTAACTCATCACGTTTTTTTTGTTTTTGTTTTTAAATTGTACACTAAGAGCAGTCCCCCTCAGTCCTCCTTCCTTTTCCACCACTCCACTAAGAGTCTCTCTTTCTTTCTGTCTCTTTCACTTTCTTTCTTTCCTCCCCCTCTTTTCCTTTCACTGAGAACTGGCTCTCTCCAGCACGCGCAGGTCATAGTTCTTTTTTGCAGCCCTCAGTTTGAAGAGGCTGGCCGCGTTGTTGTTAAGTTTGAAGGAAGCACTCTGGGCAGCCATGGTGCTGGGGAACACTGCCACTACTGTATAGAGGTGAGCTGGGTCGTTACCGTCACCCTTCATTACCCCAGCTCCCATGCTGAGCCCGGACCCAGCTGTGGCTCCTGGCCCACAAGGCCCCGCACCAGGGCAGGGGCCACAGCCTCCTGCTCCTCCTCGGCCTCCCTGGGGCTCCTTCAGCCATTGGATCTTGGCACCGCACAGCGACAGCTGGTTGAAGAGCTTTTCAGCCTCTGGACGTGAAATCCCTTCTGGCAGGTCTGTTACCTCGAGTACTCGACTCACCACTGGACAAAGATGAAACAAGGAGAACCAAAGAGACATAAGATGTTAGCAGACTTCACTGCTCAAGCTGCATCTTTATAGACTTGAAGCACCTGTTTCACTGACACACTCTGTGTTTGTCTGTTTCAGCCTAAGAGTGCGACACGCACATCAGTATACTAACAATGACTCAAATTTATTTAATTACATATTATGCACATTTTCAGGTCTATATTTTTAATCTGGGGCTCTACTGGAATATCTTTGCATGACTGATGATGTCAAACAGGCTGATTTAGCTCCCGTCTCTTGAAGGCACCCCTCCCAAAGACCCCACTCTGTTCTGATTGGTTAGTTTCCAAAAGCTGGCTTCCAATATACTTCTGTACATGTTCGAGCCAAATCTGATTAGAGATATGACGTACTGAAACCATGTTTAATATAGATATCTGAAAGGATAACAGTATATAAATAATAAGGAACCAGAAAAAAATGAATGGTGTTTACATTAGATAAAAGGAGTTTGCAAGTGAAACAAAACAAAAAAAGTCCATTAGCAATATCAACAGAAAAACACTAACTAGCCTGATACAGTGTAGACACACATTCTGCTGTCCTCTAGTATCTACTCTTGTAGAACTGTCCTTTAGCAAGATACTGAACCCCAGGTTGTTTCTGATGGTCAGGCCAGCACCTTGCATAGCAACTCCACCAAAGCATGCAGTGAGAGTGTGTGTTTTTTTGTTTGGTAAGGTAATAAAGCCCTACATAAGTGCAGTCCATGTCTGTCACTCACTATTTGCCAGCCTTGTGATGCTAAGATGGGAGAAGTATCGACCTTAAATGTTTTACATTAGGTTATAATAGAGAATTAAAACCAGAAATAATCAGAGTGAGTTGAGTGTCTATAATAATATCTACAGAGAAATATAATAACAACACTGGTAGGTGTCATGCAGCTCTGATGATGCATCTCTAACTTACCAACGTCAGTGGTGCCGAGATCCGTTGATGCAGATTTGAGTGTTTGTTTCTTCCCTCGTGCCCCATGTTTCATAACTCCTTGGCCCTGAACACGACAGCACATATCACACATGGCATATTATTAGACTGCAACAATATGTCAGGACACTAGATGGAGGTATAAGCAGTCAGTAGGAGACTGAGACCTTGTAGTGACTGGAAACACAAACAATTGCACCATAATGGGCACAAGAGACATGACGACCACTGTGTATTAATGTCTGTAACATTATCACCTTTTGGTTACACAACATGCGGCAAAAACCAAACAAAACATTTTTGTATTCAAACATTTCCACACAACCAGATTATGTAATTGTGCGCAAGTACATTTACTCAAGTACTTTATCTCAAAATTGTACTTATTTCCACTTTATGCTACTTTATACTTCCACTTGACTACATTTCAGAGAGAAATTTGATACTTTCCACTCCAATATATTTATACCCCTCAGATTTATCTGGTGACCCTTTGGAGGGGCCCAACCTGTAGTAGAGCTCTATTTAATCCATAAATAAACTGAATTACAGCAGCAACACTTGAAATGCTTTGACAATAAGGGCATAACACCTTTTTTAAATCTCTTAATGTACATTGCCCACCTAGACCACTACTGACCTGATGGGAGCTGTAGGAGGACTGGCCATGCATGAGGGGAGGACACAGGCTGTACTGGAGAGGCTGCCCCAACAAAGAGTAGCGACCATCACCTAAACAACATACATCACAGGTTAGAGTTAAATTTACAAATACTGAAAATACTTTTACTAATACTTGTGTTTTATTTCTCCCATAGTAACTAGTTGAATAAATGTCTAAAACAGGAGAAGACTGATTGATGATTTAATGAGATGATCTGCATGCCACCTACACAACTTGGAGGGTTTAAAAAAAACTGCAAAGCAACTAAAGTCATTCAGATATGGGTCAAGGGGCAAAATGTGCGTTATGTTCTAAGTACTGAAGACCTGTGTGTCACATTGATATTACATGGATCGTAGACTGATGCAAGACCTTATTTGTTTGCGTAATCTTACAATCCAAATTGCAGGTGTATTTGTCAGTAGAGGTAATGTGTCCTTATGTGTAAATATAGGTAAGAGAACAGGGATGAAGTAAAGTCATGTGTTGGCGCAGAGAGTTTGACCGCGTGGCTCTTTGCCAGTCATGTGAGTCTGCTAAAGGTGAGGCAAGGTACTGTGATATAATGGCCTACTGGCTCAGGGCCAAAAACCACCTGACATTGTTTAAATGGTTGCTCTAGAAAATGGGTCAACAGCTAGAGTCTACGCAGTTACTTTAACATGTAGATGCAATAGTTTTGGCCATCATTTCTAATGGCAACATTTTAGTAAACATGACTGTTGAGACATAGAGATACAGTGACATCACTACAACAGGACACTGAAGGAGAAAAGATATCACAAAAATCACATAAATCAACTTGAGGGGTTATATACAACTAATATTATTCTAAACTAGGTATCAGAAGGGGATACTAAAAATAAGCATGCCTAAAATGCTTGTTGTAATTCCCTCAAAACTAAACTACTATAAGTTTACGTTCGGTTTCTCATCTAAATACACTAAGTTTGATAAAGCTAGCAATTTGCTTATAATTTGTCCGATTGTCTGACTGTTGGTGTCCTTATTTGATGCACAGTTTTAGGGGTATAGGCCAAATTTGTAAAAACAACTGTACTCTTTTGGTAGCAGTCATAACTAATGCAGTATCTACATAAGTGCATAGTGTATTAAACTGTGTATGCAACATTTGTTTCACAAATGCAGTTATGCATATCTGACTGCATGTGCTGTATGTGCACCTCCTCCTGTGTCACTGGTTACATGTAAACATGCACCTTCACCTGTCTAGCTTATCCGTACCTTGAGCTGGCCCGCCTGGCCGGGGAAACTGGGAAATGAGGGGTAATGGTCCCAGGCCTGGACAGACACTGCTGACGCTGCCGGAGGGAGACGGGGTAGGTGACTGAGTGGGGGAGGCCAGGGGACTCGTCAGCTGGGTACTGGCCTGGACACAAGGAAAAGAGAAAAAAAAAGAGGAAAAATAATAATTATAAAGACCTCATGCTCCTGATCATACGATAATCTTTCCAGCCCAAGTTTTACTAAATCAAAAAAAAAATAGAATATCTTTTGATTTAATGGGCAGGTGCATTATTTTAGCATTTCAGCACATTATACCAGTCTGGGAAATTCACATGCTTCCTCATGACCACCAGAGGGCAGACCAAATAAATGAATAAATGAATAGACGAATGTGTGAGATTCATTGTATTTTGCCCACTGATGGCAGGATCCGTCACATGTATGTGTGTGTACCTGTGGAGTGTTATCAGGTTTGTAGAGCTCTCCTGGCTTGTTGGGTCTCTGCTCTATGCTGTAGTACTTGCATGGGTTCCACTGGACCAGAGGAGGATTCTGGGAAGGCTGTGGTCCATTTGGGACACTGAGCTGCATGACCATCACTCCAGGCCCAGGAGGCGGTACTCCTGAGGGAGAGACAAACATGTAGATTAGCAGCAAGTTTAATTTGTCACTGTAGACTTAACACAATTTAAACAGATCTCTAGAGCAGGATTGAACCAAGAAAGTCCTATTTTCCTTTTTGTGTGTTGTCAAAGAAAATATAAATATTTGATTCAGCACATAGGTTTATAATAATAATAATATAAATTGTAGTTTGAAATTACAGTATATGATTACACTAGAAGTTTCCCTTAGGTGTGACGTACAGTTGTTGAGTCACTGAGAAGTATGATGATGAATTTTTTGCACTGGACTTTGAATATAAGTGCAAGGATTTGCTGAGATTTTACACTGTAGGTTAAGAAGGACATGTAAGTGTAAAAGCAGTTGATGTATCTGGTAAACAAGAGCAGTGTTCAGTAAAGCAGTGTGTATTGTGTTAGGTTTGCTTTGCATTTAATAGATTTTCCATTTTTTCGGTTGAAGCAACTGACAATTTAATAAGAAACACATTCAAATTAAAATAATAATAATAATAACTATTATTATTATTATTATTATTATTATTATTATTATAATTATAATAATGATGTTCGGGTTGAGACTGAATTTGTGAAACTGATATTAAGACATTTGTGGTTAATGACCTGCAGATGACCTGCAATATAAAACTATCATGTCTGGTTTCCCAGTTCAAGATTACCATCTGGTGTGCCTGCTAGTACAACAGTTTAAGCTATCAAATAGAGACACATGAACTGCAGTTTCTTTTATTAATTTCAAACATGCAAGATAAGCTGCTGACAACATCTTCTAAAAATCAAGTCGACTTAATCCTATTGTTTATTGCATCAGTCAAAAGTTTGGAAGAGAACAAATCACAATCTTGGATGGGTCTCGTCCATTTGTGGGGTGAGAAACTAACCAATCAAATGACTCTTAGAACAAATAAACATACTACTAAGTAAATCACATAAACAGAGCAGAGGTTGAAAGGATAAAGTGAATGGCATTTTGATTGACATTTACTCAAGGCCAAATAGGTGTATGAGACCTTTTTGGGGTTCAAGCTTTAATGAATTCTTCAAACATTTACCCTTTTAAGGACACTGATTTACAGGCTCATCATGTGAACCCTGTGTACCTCTGTCTGAACTTTTCCCTGGAAACCTTTCACCTGATTTTGTAAAGGAGGGTTGCAAGTTACAACTCCACTATTAGTCATTGTAGCGTTTACATTTACAGGTCACTGTTGGCATAGTCTGACATACAATCTGCTCACACTGATCACAATGTGTAGCTGCAATCCTTGGCAAATGAACATGAGACAAACACATTCAAGAAGGCAGTGGAAGGGCATATTTGACTCAGTGGTAAAAAGGTCTGGGAGCAACATTACAGTCACCTTTAAATGTCCTCATGAGGAGACTTTTAAAGAATAAAATAAAATTTCTATTGTAGGCGTTAATTAAATGTAAAAACACTTAGTTTTGGGAGGATTTTGCCCACAATTTAATTAAAACAAAAATAAAAGTGATGTGCTTCGACACAACCTCCTGACACAAAGTCTTACCTGAATATTGCTGCTGCAACTGTTGAGGGTTGCAGGGGGATGGCGACTGTGTGATTTGATACTGCTCGGAGCTGGGAGGCTGCAGGTAACCTACTGACGGGCTAAAGCACAGACACATATAAAACAGGGAGAAAATAATAACATGTTAATTCACACACATACAAGAGGAAAACCATATATGTTTGCCCAAAATAGGTAAAGGTAGGAAACTAAATGCATACACATAATAAACAGAGTCGAGTTTTAGTGTTTAGTAATAATTGGTAAGTGCAATAAATCACATCCATACACAACTCTGCTAAAAATTAAATTACATTTTTAATGGTTTTCTTTGGCTGACATGTTAGTGAGAGGAATGCAGATGCACTCAAGGAAAGTAAAAAATACTTTACATTCATGAGCATCTTTCTTTACAACTTAAAATCCCAGCCAATTTCAACCATTTACAACCTCCTCTTTGAGATGATAATAACAGCAGAGCATTTAAGTTAAAACAACTGAAGTGAACACTTCACTGTGGCTGTCCGATTATCAAAACACCCGATTCTTAATGCATTATTAACAGTTTCAGTGATGGCTAGGTATCTTTTGACACAATAAGATTTGTATGAATTCATTCGTACCTTGTGCTATTCTGCTGTGTGGGTGTGATAACACTGTAGTAAACAGGCATGGGGCCCTGGACAGACTGGCTGACTGGCACCATCACCTGCTGCTGGTACTGCTGCTGCACCACCTGCTGATTTTCGTTTCCCACTGGCACCTGGAGAAGTGTAAAGGGTCAAGAGAAAGACACTATTTAGAAAGAAAAGTCAAGGTGGTTCAGGTGACTTCCTCCAAAGTTTGGAACCAAGAAGACAAAACTAACTGAGAAGAGTAAAATGAACTGAGCTGTTATGATGTTAGCTTTACATTTTAAACACTTGTTGCTTTGTTTCAATAGAGACTGCATGTATCCATTTTTATCTTGTTCTCTTTGTGAGCATTTGGAAAGTTTTAAGGATATATATTTTTTCCATGCACTATCACTACTGTTACAGACCAATAAATGAAAACTGGGCTTTTTAGCCTTTTTTTTCTCCAAAACAAGGCACAGACAGAGGTGAATGTTGGCTCTTGTAACTTTGATACTTCCTCAATCCAGTTCTGATACAAATGTAGCTACACAGTGGTTCAATCACTGATGATCTGTCACATGGTATGTGATGGAGGAAATTCCTGACTCTAAACACCAAATCATTGGTGCTGAGTTGCAGACATTTTATTGCACAATAAATTCACATCATGAGTGTAATGATGATGATTTTGACATGTTTTGTTAATGTGATGCTGTTCTGTGACCAACTCGCAAGGTTCAGATGTAAAGAGCTTCACATTACCCATAAACACTACAGACACACAACTCCACTAGCAGAAAAAATACAATTTGCTGAATGTGTTATTTTTGTTGTTTTATGACTCTAGAGTGATAATATTTACACTTGCTGAGTAAGAACACATTTGGGTCATTTATCATTATCTGGCTCTTGAGCATAAAATGTTTAAACTGTGCACCTTATGGAGCTGTTTAACCTGGCAAGATTAGCCACATGTATCTCAGCTACAGTTCAATAAGCAATGAAAAGACTCATTGTTAATATCAGTCTGGGAAGTTCAAGTTATATTTACTTAAACCTGAAATTGAAGAACTTATTACCTGATATGATGGCATCTGTGGGTACTGAACCATTATGCTTTGCATTTGTCCTCCCATGCCTGCCCTCTGGGAGTTGAGCAGACCAGGGTTTTGGGGCTGCTGCACCCCCATCATGCCCTGGTAGCTCGGCTGCTGGCTGGGCATCATGGTCTGGAGACCTGATGACAACAGACCAGTATTGGGTGAGATTTGACATTAGAGTCAAGTTGAAAAAAGTACAGAGGAGAAAAACCAAATGAAGGTTGTAGAAAAGGGCGGTTGGGGTTCAATGTCCAAAATTAAGGCTACTTAGGTGATGAAGCATATGCAAACAAAACAAATAAAACAACTTGTACAAATACCTTACACAATACTGACGCATTTGTAGAGTTCAAAAGTTTCAGGCTTCATACCCATTTTTTTTTTTTGTTGAAAGATTAAAACTCAAATAAATGGAGAGGATGGAAGCTAAACATTTCAATCCAGAAGGTTCTTAGATCATATTTTTGATATTATTTTATTTTTTATTTTTATATTAATATATTCTTATTATATAGGTATAAATCTTCACTAGGTAGTGGCCATGGATTTATGCAAGGTCTTGCTGACCATGACGGTTCATGAGCCATGTGGATTTGGCAGGCCTCCACTATGAGCCAGAGTCCATTTAGGTTGTCAACAGTGTCTATCACTTACTGTATAAACACACCACCAACCTCCACAGATCCCAAATGAAAGAGATTGAAGGATAAAAGTGGCTAGTTTTTTTCCATGAAAAATTGGAAGCAGCTCTATTTCAGTCCAAGCATATTTGACTTGGCAGGACAATGATGGGCCAAGGTTGTTTACAATTAAACTTTCACCTGGTGTACTGAAAAAATAAGCAAGTACAGTCCCCTCCAAAAGTATTGGAACAGTGAGGCCAATTCCTTTATTTTCGCTGTAGACTGAAAACATTTGGGTTTGACATCAAAAGATGAATATGAGACAAGAGATCAACATCTCAGCTTTTATTTCCAGGTATTTACATCTAGATCTGATACACAACTTAAAAGATAGCATTATTTGTAACGGAACACCACATTTTTAGGTGAGCAAAAGTATTGGAACAGAAAGACTTAAAATAGAGTAAAGTGAATAAGACTTAATATTTAGTTGCAAATCCTTTACTTGCAATAACTGCATCAAGCCTGTGACCCATTAACATCACCAAACTTTTGCATTCTTCTTTTGTGATGCTTTTCCAGGCTTTCACCTCTTTCGGTTGTTGTTTGTTTTGGGGGGTTACTCCCTTCAGTCTCCTCTTTAGCAGGTAAGATACATGCTCTATAGGGTTTAAGTCTGGAGATTGACTTGGCCAGTCTAAAACCTTCCACTTCTTGCCCCTGATGAACTCCTTTGTTGTTTTTGCAGTGTGTTTTGGGTCATTATCTTGCTGCATGATGAAGGATCTCTCAATCAGTTTGGTTGCATCTTTCTTTAAATTGGCAGACAAAATGTTTCTGTAGACTTCTGAGTTCATTTTGCTGCTGCCATCATGTGTTACATCATCAATGAAGATTAATGAACCCATCCCAGAAGAAGCCATGCAAGCCCAAGCCATGACATTACCTCCACCGTGTTTCACAGATGAGCTTGTATGTTTCGGATCATGAGCAGATCATTTCTTTCTCCAAACTTTAGCCTTTCTATCACTTTGGTAAAGGTTAATCTTTGTCTCATCAATCCATAAAACTTTGTCCCAGAATGTTTGAAGCTTGTCTCTGTACTTTTGGCAAAATCCAGCCTGGCCTTCCTATTCTTGTTGCTAATGAGTGGTTTGAATCTTCTGGTGTAGCCTCTGTACTTTTGTTCATGAAGTCTTCTGCCAACAGTAGATCCTGATACCTTCACTCCTGCCCTCTGGAGCTTGTTGCTGATGTCACTAACAGTTGTTTTAGGATCTTTCTTTACAGCTATCACAATGTTTCTGTCGTCAACTGCTGCTGTTTTCCTTGGTCTACCCGTTCGACGTCTGTTACTTAGTACACCAGTGGTTTCTTTCTTCTTCAGGATATTCCAAATGGTTGTACTGGCTATGGCCAATGTTTGTGCAATGGCTCTGATTGATTTTCCATTTTCTCTCAGCTTTACAATTGCTTTTTTTTCACCCATAGACAGCTCTCTGGTTTTCATGTTGGTTACACCTCTAACTATAATTAACTAAGTCTGCACAGGCAAAACCCAAATATAAAACTGAGCGTAGACATTTAGCGCTATTTATTGTTTGAATAATCAATGTAATAGGACACAACTGGGCAACAAAACACACTTGTCACTCACATGTTCCAATACTTTTGCTCACCTAAAAATGTGGTGTTCCGTTACAAATAATGCTATCTTTTAAGTTGTGTATCAGATCTAGATGTAAATACCTGGATATAAAAGCTGAGATGTTGATCTCTTGTCTCATATTCATCTTTTGATGTCAAACCCAAATGTTTTCAGTCTACAGCAAAAATAAAGGAATTGGCCTCACTGTTCCAATACTTTTGGAGGGGACTGTAAAGTGGTTTTCTGCTGAGGGACAGTAAAATCCAGGTATACAATCAAGTGGACTGTATCTGTTTATTGACTTGTACTAAATACATTTTGGACATTTTGGTTTATATTTTATGTATCAATCTTTGATTCTCATTTCCAGTGATAACACCACAGATGGACATCAACAACACCTTGATGTGTAACATGAAATTATTACAGCATGTGTTTTACTAATAATTATATTAAATTTTCTTTACAGAAACAGTCACACTGTATGTCGATATGTGGCCATCTATATCTATCCTTTCATCTACAGAGAAATCAAATAGAGTTTATGGCAGCACACCACAGTGTCTACTTGTAATATGTACTGACCTGACTGCTGTGTGGGCTGAGGCATGGGTTGTGTGCGCTGGGCAGGATAAGACACCTGGTGGGACATGGGCTGGGAGACACGGTACTGCTGGCCTGAGCTGGGATACTGACCAGGAGGGTAGTATGACACCTGTATCTGAGGAAAAATAACAAGAAAACACATTAAGTGAGTGATGAATTCACAAACAGGAGAGAAGAATAACTCTTCATAAATCACAGTGATTTGGATCAGCTCGACTTTTTTCACCTGTGGCACAGAGACAACACTGGGGATTTCCCATATATTCATGGCACAGAGAACACATTATTACAGTTCTATGTGTTATTTATGTTGTACATTATTTTACCACCCATTTCACAAGATCCAAGACTGTAGTTAAAAAGGCAATAAATCATTATATACTGTACAGAAAACAAAAACTTTGAGTAGGCATCCTTTGTTTCTGCCAAAGGATCTTGTTCTTGAATCATTTCAGTGCACATTTCCACTGTGCATTTCCACTGTAAGCATTGCAACTAAGAAAACTTTATCAAATGACTTGTAAGCAACTTAAAGCAACGAGTTGAGCAATCAAACTGTTACAATCTCACTACCAAAGCTCAATCCAAACACATCAATCCTCTAATAACTGATGTTTTGACCACTTGGGGGCAACAAAAACAAGCCGTGAAAACAACTAACATACTATCATCTTTTAAGCCTTTATAGAAAATGTGTTAGCAAACATTTACCTATTTACACTGCTAGCAGGTCCAGAGTAACATTATCATTCATTTGGAGTTGTGTTTCTGGCCACATGATAAACGCAAATCCAATATTCACTTTACTCAGTACTGCTGCCTGTGTTGACTGGAAACACTATGACAGTGGTAAGGGTGAATAAAAACTTAAGTTGTGGGCGAAAAAAACCAAAACCATGAGCCGAAAGTCACTATTAAAAAGGTATGAAAAACTGAAGGTAACTGCAAAGTCAGGTCATTTATACTTCTTTGAGAGTTCATCACTACATCTCATACAAGTTGTCTTGTGATTGTTAAAATAGTAATAATAGCCACTTCAAAACAATGCCTAAAGAACTCCATTTTGTGTTCAAGATGTTAGGTGAATGAGAAATCCATAGCACCACAAGAGTTATAGAGGTATGAGTGTTGAAGTTTGAACAACTTGTGCCTTATACAACCAAGCTAAATGTAGCATACATAATTTCCAAACGAGACATCAAACGGACAAAGAGAGAGAAAGTGAATGTTAGGAGGATCGATATGTTCGGCCTCCACCTTCATCTGCATATATGACAACATTCAGCCCATCTAGAGTCTGCAGCGGTGTCAATATTTGGCACTCCTGTTACACTGTAAACCTCCCACAAGTTGAAAAACACAATGCATCTTCCCATCCCAGCCAATACTGTTTATACAAGTATGGAGATCTGAGGATAATATAGAGAGGTGTGTAGGGTGATAAAAGGCATTAAAATACACTTTCTGTATAGAAGCACAGGGAACAAAACTATAAAAAGAAAGAAAAGAAGAAATTGCCAAACAGTTTTTACAGTATGGTAACATAAAAACTTATTGTGAGATTGCAAATAGTGCATACTCAAACCTAAGTCTGATCACACAGCAATTACATGTTGAACAACACATAAAAACACTACAATTATTAGTTTGCACTGCTTTCTGAGTACTGTAAATGTGATTCCAGCAAATCCTCTATTATCTGTTGGATCTTCCCCAAAAATAGACACTCTAGCATTAAGATGCTAGAGTGAGCATCTAAATACAGGTCTTTTGCATGCTCTAATTGACAAACTGCTTAAAGTAAATGCTACTGACCCCAAAGCTTACCTATGGTCGCAAAACTATTGCCAATTCTTTAAAAAAAAAAAAAAAATGTAAAAGTGACTTCAGCTATTAAAACTATACTAAACAGACAATCTTCTTTTACAGCATAGTCCCAGAGTTGCATTACAGGACCTAATGTCTCCCAAAGGATGTTTAATGGCCAGGTCAATTTAGTTCTCTCTCCTCAAATGAATTATAATAACTACTTTATGGATTCAAGTGAAAGCCTGAGGGAGGGAAGGAAGAGTGTGAGTGAAAGAGAGTGAGAGAACTCATTATTGTCACCGCCTCTGCAATTGGAAGATTGTGACAGGCTAGCTGACTGATCGAGACCGAACTTGTGAAGGTGACGCACAGCGTAATGAACGTGAGGACCAAACTCCCCACTGGGTGAATCCTTCTTCTTCACAGTAATCACATCCCTGACATGCCACAAGCTTACAAAAGAAAGTTAATATCTGAATGTTTCCACCTTTCCTAGAACTTGATATTTTTCATTTGTGATAACTGAATTTATGCAACACCTTTCAAAGAAAGAAGTCAAACCTAAAGGTGTTGCACTCTAAATTATAAAAAAGATCTGAAATGGAGACATACAGTATTACATTGGTACGCGTGCAATTAACTAAGTCAGGGTAACCTAGACTTTTTTCAGTCTTTTTAGCAGGCCAGCTGAGCCTGCAAAAACATAACATTTGTCTTCAGGTAAGCATGCTATTCTACATATATGGAGAAAATGTCCAATAATGAATTAATAATGAATTAATATTTTGTTGGGTTTAAATGGAACAGTTCTTTCATAGAAATCTATACCAAATTAAGTTGTTCTTTCCAGAAAACTCCCAATGAAATTATTAAGAGGAGCTCTGTGGTAGTTGAATGGTTACAGCACATGCCGAAGTGTCCCTGGTTTAAATATGCCTGGGGAAATGTGTTGCATGTCACATTCCTCTCTCTCCTCCTTGTTTCCTATGTGCCTCTCCACTGTCAACTGTTGAATAAAGGCAAAAAAAACAACCTAAAAATATATCTTAAAAAAAGATGGATTATTCAGGAAATATAGACCAGTCAAAAAAAGCTTTACCGTTTTTATAGGGGACAGAATCTCTGGAGGCAGAAGGGAACGATGTGACACGAATGGTGTCATTTCATTGGCCTGTATTTGAATAAAGATTCATGGGATTCTGTCAGTCAGTGACCCTCGCTACAAAAGCAAAGGTGGTGATGACACATTTTTAGAAATTTCGTAGCAAGAGGTGAGTGCTGTACCTGTGCCACCACTGGAAATGGACAGAAACAGTGTATTTACTGTCAGTAGAGCTGGATTCAGAAATCGTCAGTTAAATCAGTTATTATTTTATTGTAGGAAGAAAATTATTATTCACTGGAAAACACTCTGATGTTGTTTAGCTGTAACAGCTGGTAATTATTTTGTGAGAGAAACAGCACCAGAAAACTTAGTTGTGATGTTTAGCTGTGATGTGGTTTACTATTACAGCTTTACCACATTGTTGAGGGATAAATTCAAGAATGACTGTCACATCACTCACTAAGTGTTACATAAAGAAAAGCTATCAACTTTAGTCTCTGTAGGTATATGTTAACCAGGTGCAGTAAGGATCATACTGTGTACCCTTCTCTTTCATCAACAAATCTTTACAATAACGCTCATTAATATGAGGTGTAAGGAACATGATCCTCCTCAGTTGCGCTTATCTGAATGAAGCAGAAACAGTCAGATATGAATGAGGATTGTGTTAGTGTGTTTAAAATGATTTAAAATTTAAAAAGGAAGCTGAGCTGATTGAGCTGATTTTCACTCTTTAACAAGCAGTCCTTCACTGCTGAGATGTTCGTATCCTTACATTGTGAGCAGGAAGAGATTAAACATGAGAACACCTAAGAAGACCTGGACAATTATTTAGTAACACTGCTTTTCATCCTCCTACAATTATAATGTTACAAAATTATATTGTGCTATATATACATATAGTAACTTGAGATTACGTTCCCTAGCTGTCATGTCTAAATAAGTAAGTAAAATTGTCAAAATACTGAAAGCAAATGTTAATTTTGTCTCCATGGTCTACTCCTATACCCCAGACACATACTCAACATAGATGAATGTTGGTACTGTGAATGCATTTACGTAGTAACGTACCAAATTACTTGCCATTACTGCCATAAGTGTTCAAATGTGCGCTCCTGAGGGCAACATAAATCAGGGATGTCCTCAAATTGGTTCTGACTAAGTTTGAAGAGGTCCACAAGCATTAACACTGATGATATTTAAATGGATAAGGCTCATACTAATTTCCCTTGGCACACATTTGGATTTCTTCAATAAAATGCAGCCACTTGTCATGAGTACATCAAACTCCCCAGAAATTATTTAAACTTCCATATTTATTGTAACTATGGTGGAAGTGAGTGTGTTAGCTCTTTTCTCTGATGTGTCTCTTCTGATGTTATTCATGAATATCATGTGTGAATATTTGATGCTCTAATGTATTTCTTAGACTTTTTAAGCATTTGAGATGTCTTGTAACACAGGAAACCACTGCTCTAATCACGTGTATTATTTACCACTTGCAATTTTTTGTTGAGTAAAGGTAAACATTTGAGAATTGAATTTCAACATTTAAATGTTTGACACATTTATCTCACAACCTGTGGAGAATGGCATACCTGTTGAGGCGGAGGGGGCTGCATGTAGCCCTGTGGGGGTGGTGGGGCCTGCATGACAGGCTGGGATGGAGGCGGTGGTGGAGGTGGAGGATGGGGGTGTCCGGTGGCAGGCTGGTAGCCAGACGGAGGAGGCATAGGCTGACCTGTGGTAGCCATGATGTAACCGGTTTGAGGAGGGGGGTGCTGCGACAGCACGGGGGGAGGAGCCTGATACATAGGGGGTGGCTCAGGGTTCTCACTGGAGCCCTGCCGACTCAGCGTCATCTGGCTGAACTGGGGCGCCAGCTCTTCTCCCTGGGAGGAATGGGAATGATGTTACTGGTGGAGTTTGTCTTGCTCCTGCTACGTTTGTGTCAGTACCTCTTCTTTATTTTGAAGCGGTAGTGTAAGATCTAACTGAGGTCTGAGTGATTTAGATTGATCACCAAAGGCACAACTAAATTAACAATAGTCTAAGAGAACTGGATAAATGAGAATTAAAGGAACACTTTGACAATTTCTGTCTGTCTGCCATCTTTCAAGGAGTCACTTTCATCAAGTGCAATGATGGGTACGTGTTGTGTTTGGCCATCCTGAAAAAAATCTAGGTGACTCCTGGATGTATTGGTGGTTAGATTGAGAGCTAAAAATGTTACAAATTGTGAATTACACAGTTCAGCAGTTGTTGGATCTTTCTTTGATGAAAAACAAATGTATACTCTACGTTATCAGTGTTTCATAGGTTTGGGTCTATACTAACACTCATTCGGTTACTTCTCATGTGCAAGAGCATGCTCACTTGGTTTTTTAGGTCAGAGCAATATAATTTTCACGATGTCAATGGATTCGTTTTGAGAAGTGAACTCCAAATCTGAAATTTAACCACTTCACTCAGCTGTAACATTAAATTATGTAAAATCCGGATCACCCAACTTCACTTTTTTGGGGGCTAGTTTTTTTAGTTAACACTCAATTATATACAGTTTTGCTGTCTTAACACAATTCAAAGAATGTCAATGACTGAAACCTATGACAACTAACACAAATGTACTTCCTAACATAAAGTACTTCAGTGTAAAGTGCTTGGTGGTCTAAACACATTTTCCCCATTAAAAAGAAGTACCAAATAAAGTGCCATAAAGCACAACTGCATTACACAAATGTTTGTTTCGTTTCACCTTTTTAAATTATAGCAAATTACACTTGCTTGATAATGTACATGCAGACACCCATTATAAATCTTATATTAGCAAACTGATTTTCTCAACCTAACTTCAGTTTCTCAGGCAGCCTGCGTGAAAGTACTGAATGGTTCGGAGCAGCAGACATAATTCTTGCATGATTGTGGTTAAATACTTAAATACTGTGAATGAGAGCAGGGTATTAGAGGGTAAGTATGTCTAGTAGAATACAGCATGAGCTAACTGCAAAGTGTGAGAGTGTCAGTAAAGCAGTCTTTCATTAAGTTAGTATAAAAGAGATGAAGCTACAAGATGTGTCAGTACCATTGTGTACTGCTGGGGAGGAGAAACTGGCAGGAGAACCTGGGGGCAGGAAGGGCTGGAGTAGGAGACAGGCTGAGAGGGCTGCAGAGATGCCACCGGCTATACACACCACCAGAAAGGAGGAGGAAAATAGAGGAAATAAAGGAAATAAAAGAGGCAAAGCACAGAGAGATAGAAAGTGGAGCAAGCCAGTCAGAAGGAGGGTGTCAGAAGCAGGCAGACAGAAGGACAGAAACAGAAATGAAGACATAGGAAAGATGTGGGTCAGATTTCAGAGGAAAAGTTGTTAATGAACAGACGGATAGTGATGGAAATCACATTTAGTTTTTGAGAAAAATTCAAAAGCAGTAAAGCACTGACATAAAACTATGTATTTACAAAATGAAATGCAATTGCTACAATTCAGAGACAAAGAGAGGAAATGGCTACTATTAGACATGTTGTCACTGACTTATTGAAACTATCTCTTTTTCTTACAGTACGTATGATCAGATTCAACCACAGGCAACTTAAATTTAATAATGAACCGTGTTAAAGGAGGAATTCTGACACAGTATCACAGTTACATTAACCAGCAGATTCAATTAAACTTAAAGTGTGTATTATTTTTTAGTTGACAGAAACACAGGTGATGGAAGTTCTTACCTGAGCAATCATGTGGTTGCCCATGGGGTGTTGCTGTGGAGTAGGCAGCAGGGCAGTCTGAGGCGGCGCCTGGGGCTGTGGCTGTTGTGGCTGTTGTGGCTGTTGTGATGGGCAGGGAAGCAGGCTACGGCTGGACTGGGAGGCTGCGGGTGGGGGACACACATCAGGACTGACTAGGGGCAGGCCTAGTGATGCAGAAAAAGACATCATAGATACAGGAAATTGTATTTTATATTAATTTTGGATCTGATTAAAAATTATTGGCCCACAATATGTTATGAAAGGGGTTATATTCATGTACCTGTAATTATTGAGGTATCATGCTCTATTTTTCAGTATGAAGTCACTTTCCTGGACCACTAGAGGGTAAAGTTAAGTTAACATCTCAGCGAGAGTCAAAGTCTCTCTGTAATTCAAATATTTTGGATAAATGAGAGTTCCAAAAGTTTCCTGATTGTCTTAGAGCTCAATTCCAGCTGCAGAAGCTGATCATAGATACTACTAGCTCACAGCTCTGCTACGTTAAACATGCGCACCTAGTATACTTTTGACGGAAGCCGCGTCAAACTCTACAGAGCAGATCGAGCAAAGCACTGCGGACTATAAGTCCGCAGTTATTCCAATAACTGTTCTTTGGCACATTGATGCTGATGTTCACCATCTTAGTTTAGCATGTTTGCACGCTAACAATTGCTAATAAGCAAAAAAACAAAAGTTCAGATGAGGCTGATGGGAATGTCAATTTAGCAAGTAGTGGGTTATAAACCAATAAGTTTCTGACAAATTTAAATTTTGCTTATGAAAAAAATCAAAGGATCACCAAAGTCATTTGGAATTTATCATCTGTGAACCATAAAAAAGATGGTGTAGAGGAAGGTTCAGCAGATCACGAAAGTCAAACAAGTTATCTGTTCGTGTAGGCTAGTTCTTCCAGTTTCCAGTTTTTGTGCTAAGCTGATCATCTCATCTAACTCTTGGCAAGAAAGTGAAAATAAGCCAAAGTTTCCCATACTTTCATTCATTTGTGGCAGCCCGTCCCAATTAAACTTTGCCAAGCAGTAACTGATTTTCTGTTTTTGGAGCTGGGCACTCTGCTCTCGTGTTCTCTCCCAAACTGACGCAGATGAACTTGTGCCGACTTGTCCACCCCCAATTACACACAAACAGCCTCTTCTGAGCTTTTACCCTGCAGTAACGTCGCACCATCTACACTTGAAGGGCGTTGTCGTGCTATCTCTTCTTAAACACTTAAAGACTGATCATAGACTGTAAAAATAAGGGACTTCATGGTGCATTCAGGTGCACCTCATATACGGAAATTTACATCACTTTGTATGGTAAAGAAGGCCCTTTTGGCGCAGTTGCAATAATAAATTAAAAACACTAGAAAACAACTAGTTGAACCTAAATGTCACCTTTTCCCAAAAATGATCTCTTCAATCCTTACCGGAGCGAGAGCCTTTGCAGCTTCCCTGTGAGCCTTTGTTGCTGCCAAGGCTATCCCCTCTGGTAAGGATGGAGATGCCAGAGAAGCTGCTGGCCTTAGTGACGGGCGGCCGGAGGGTGCGGTTAGAGCTGTCTGAATCGGTGCTGCTCCAGGGACGAGGCTCCAGGCACTTCATGTCACTGTCTGTGCTGCTTTGACGACTGCTGGACGCCCGGCTGGAGCTCTCACGGTTCCCTCTGAGAGAAGACAGAATGGGGAGGAAGAGAAGGGAGACACAGAGGTGAAATGAAGTGGATAAAAGAGGGATAGAGCCAGGTGGGACAGTTAAAGATAAAATAGGGATCAGGGTGGGAGGGTGGGGGGAGACAGAAAAGCACAGAGGTCATAAACAGGTAGAAAGAATAAACAGTTTTGACAGGGTTCAGTGTGGGGCATTCAACACAGATGAATATTGGCTTGGTCAGTGAAACCACAATACAAATCAGGCAACAAACCACCAAACAATATTATCTCCAGTTTTAAACATACAACCGTACACACATTCACACACTCACACACACAAACCCATCCACAGAGGAAAACACACATGCAGGGAGAAAAGATGCTCCAGACAATCAACACCGGGGTATCAGAGGATATTAAAGTGACACTGGATGAGACAAAATTCAATGATGTCACAAACCATCTAAGACTGGAGACAACATTCACAGACAATTGGATACAGATAAACAATAACACATGCGCTTAAAATGTATTGTATTATAGAAAAAAGATGACACAGAAACAGACACACATACACCTGTAAATGAATACCAGACGTACATAAATACTCAGACGTTTAAGAGCAGATGAACATCAACACTCACACACACTATCTAAAAAATAACCACTTGCTACCACTAGTTCACCACTATGTTTCTTTAAACTGTATTGCCGTATACACACTCATTGCCTTTGTGGTTTGTTGTTGTGATGCTGTCACCCTGGATAAGGGTAGCTGCCAAAAAACCAATGATCACACTGTAAGCGTATCCACCACTCTGAGAAACCCCTCCATCACAAGTGAATAGCTGGGTCTGTCATTGACATGTCAGTATTAACAATATTATTGTTCCAGTTGAAGTTGACCAGAGAGTGGATGGTCTTGCTGTGCTTGTGCTCAGATATAAATTACTTCTACATAAAAGAGAAATTATAATGAAAATTAAACTCAAGAAAAATGTGTTAGCTCCAATATATACTGTGGTGTAGGATTACATTTAATGTTGCTAGCAAGCCTTGCAGATTCAGGTAAAGAGAAACCTACGACTGCATTGAGCACAGCAGAGAAAAAACCCTCAGGCTAGCCAGCTGTAAACACGCTTTTTTTCTTTCTTCCTCTTAGAGGGATATGAACAGAGGATGTCCATGTAGATATAACAAGGGTCAAATAAAGTCAAAACATGTAATGCTGATTGTGGGAATCTCGATGACGAGAAAGGGGATGTGGTAAGGGTTGTAAAACCTTTGTGATAGTGAGCGATGTTTGAAGGTGGCTGTGGGCTGATAAATATTTCAGAGACTGTAATTAATGGAGGATCTATTTTGAGTCTTCTCTCTAAACAGCCTATTTTAAGGAAGGGTGGGTGCTCTGCCATTCTCTGTAAAAGGCAGACACACACTTGTTCGCTGCGTTCTGCAGACAAAGATGAGAGCAGGATGAGAGGAGGAGGAGGAGGGAATCTGCTGATGATCACATGATATTTCATCTCCACTCTCTCACGACAGCATTCCCCCATCACACGCACCAACAGGGGAAGCAGGGAAGCTGAGCTGTTATCCTTTTGAGCCTCCATCGCAATCAACTCATCTTTATTTGCGTGAATGTTGGTGTAACATTATTGCTCAGTTAAGCCACATCTCTCTAAAAAGCTTCTTGTTTTGGTCTATTTAAGTCTGTGGTTTTATGGTTTTTTCAGTTAACAGCATGTATTCTGGATGGTCTAATATACTTTTTACAAATATATTTTGTGCATCTATCTATATTCTCCATATAGTATTTTACTAGTTTTATTTCTATGTAATTTGTGTACAATTAACATTTTCACACTGTTTGCATGTCTGTTGGTTCCAGAGGAGGAATCCCTCCTTTGTTGCTGTTCCTGAGATTTCCTTTTTTCCCCCGTTATAAAAGGAGGGCGGGGGTTCTTTTTCCAGAAGGTCCAAGGATAGAGGCTGTTGTCTGCTGTGCAGGGGGCCTCTTTGCAAGCACCACTTATACGCACATCGCAAATCGTGGCAGTGACCTGATTCATAAATAACCATTAATGTTGTGGGTTGTTTTTCCTTTGGTTGCAAAATTGAATTAAATTAAGATAAAATGCTCAAATGTGGCACAATTGTTGAAAATGGCCTCACAAAAGGCCCCTTTGGTGCATATTTGTGATTTTGGGATATATAAACAAAATTGCCTTGACTGGACTGTTATATTAAGCTATTTTTAGGTGAAATGTTAAAAAAAAAAACGTATTTGCAATTTTTTAAAACTGGCTACATCCTCTGAAATTAGCATGTTTTCTTTTTGTTTGCTTGTTTTCTTTTTCTTTATTTTCCTCCTTTACATTCTACAGTAACTTTGGGTTTTCAATGGATTTGGGCTCTGGGAAATTATGATGAAATGTTTTCACTATTTTCTGATACTTTGAAGCCCAAAACAATTAATCAAAAATAATCAATAACATAAAGAATGGTTTGCAGCAGCCCCAATGCACTGTAGGAGAAACACAAAGGGAAACTTTTCTTTACAGTCTTACGTTTTTATCAGTTCTCCAGCACTATTGCAAGTATGTACTGCTTACATTTTTACGTGCAACTATGCAACAGGTGACATGTTAACAAGTCAACCACAAAACAAACAGGTTACTGTGGAAGAGATGCAGTTACTTTATGTAAAAATGTAGTTGACAGTGGATGAGTGGAAGGGTAAGTAGGTCAATCAGTCCCCAGTGAAACCACAAAGCAGCCATGCATGGGCCATGGGAAGCCCCACGGTGCAGTGCTGGAATAGCCATCAATCAGCCGACTACGCCAAGCAAAGATATAAAAACCACCACAAGTCACCACTATCATCACCAAACCACTTTCAAATATGGGCATGGCAACACACAAGTCAAAGTCAACAGCACCCCAATACCTAAAGATCTGCCTCCTCTTTTGAGAGCTAGAGCAGTAGCCCTCAGTGGAAAGTCTGTTGGGGTTAACATTAGGAGAAAATGCTGGGGTTACAGGACTGGATTGGAGAACAGGAGAGGGTTTTGGGGAGGGTGGGATAAGGAGGGATGGGAGGTAGAGGGAGGCACAGTGTAGAACTTTTGCCCCTGATGAGGAGGAGGGAATAAAAAATAAGAAAAAAGAAAAAAGAAAAAACGCACACGAAGCAGAAACTTTGACTGTTGAAAGGCCCACGCTTCCTCTTTCTCTCTCTCAGCATATTATGTTCTAATCTTTCAACCTCAATGGCCAAGGTGTTTAGGGATGGAGGCTGACTTTAACTGCTGTTTGAGCTAATTACTTTCTAAAAAACATCTTTCCCTTACCTACAAATCTTTTTCAAAGATAGTGTGTCCCTCATAGTTTGGGAGGGGGATTGGCATAAGAGGGGGGGAAAAATTCATCGGAAAATGCAAATTAATTATTTGGCTGGCAATGATAATAATAAAACAAATGTAAAAACTGCTTTTGTAAATTCTCTTTTTCCAGCAAATGTTGTATGAAGTCAACTTCACTGTTATATCTCTATAAGGAGCTACGCCATGGCAAATTGTTAGATTTGTACACAGAATAAATATATACTCTGTTAAGTTTGCTATGTTTGTGGTTCTATAGCATTCTACCTTCCATAACTAAAACTTGACAAGCAGAGTGTAACTTTAAGGGAAAAGGTGGCAAGGATGGAGTCTTATGAATTACACACATTAGTCACCAGGTGGTTGCATCATCTTACCTGTTGTCGTTGATGTATCCATTTTGAGAGGACTGTAAAAAAAAGGACACCTACACATTATGAAAAGCTTCATTCATCCAGGGGCATTTAGGCAAAGATTTAACAGCTGCAGATCAGTGTTTGAGAAGTTTTAAAGATTTAAAGACTTTGACTATAAAAATTGCCTTTTTTTTCCGTTCTTATACTTTTCTGATTAAGAAATACTGAAATCAGATTTAATGTTCTGAATGTTTAATCTGTCCTTCCCAGTGTTTGCTACTCTGTCCAGGTCCAATACTTACTTCTCGGGCAAAGATCCGGTCTCGTACCCGCTGATATTCTTCCTCTCGCTCTTCAATGGACTTGCTACGCCGCCCGTCCTGCAGCGGCACACGGATCTACAATTTGGGTGAAAAAAGAAAAAGAAAAAAAACATACCAGAAAAAAACATCAGTTATAATGTAATGTGCTCTATTGACAAATAACCACACTTGTTGCTGCTGCAGAGATAAATAGAAACAAGTCACATGACAGCAGCAGCATGTGAGAGAGAGAGCAACTGCCTTCTATCAAAACAACATTGAAATGTGTGTGCAAAATGAATGTTTTGAGGGGCAGAATCAGTGGAGGAAGTTGTGACAACATAACAGTGATAGAGCACTTGCAGACTCATACAATAGAATATGACAAACAGCATCAAACAAACAGAAGAAATGTGACAGCATCAGAGCAAAGCTGACTAAAATAAAAAAGATTTATTCTTAATGACCACATTTTGTGGTTGAAAATGTGAGGTTTCAACTCTTTGTTGAAATTCTCAGAAGTAAGTCTTCCATGTCTGTTCAACAAAGTTAAGACATTCCTTTTGAAACATACAGAAAATATTAAAGCTACACGTTTTAGAATTGATGCAGAGTTTAAATGTGCGCCTTGTGTCATTACCAGGCCTGACAGCACACTAGGAAGCGCCACGTTTTGCACTGCAAAGAGCGGTGCTTCAGGCTGAACAGTTTTGTAGCTCAGGGAATCAGTAGCTATGAAGATGATGCTAAATGTAAAAACTGCATGTAATTTTAAGAGACAGCACTGGGAACATGAGTTACTGTACTGCATATGGTTGGTCTATTAATACTAAAACTGGCCACTTTCAAGTAATCTCTTTTCCAGTAAGACATACTATAAGGTGCTTTTTTGATTCATCGTCAGCATTTTTTTTTTTTATCGATAAAATTAAAACTTTTCCTCTAAGCGGCTGGCGGGGCGTGTCGGAGTCTGTTATTGACAGGCTGTACCCACTGGCAGGGAAACTAGACTGACATTAGCAGTGAACATTTCCCTGGTGAAACAAATATTTAGTGGCTCATTCAATAAGCCAAAGTAAAGGATAAGGCATGTTCATGTTTGTAAGTTAAATGAGGAGACTTTAGCAGGAAAACTGATGTAGGTTGTTGTTAAATTGTGTGTTTCTTGTGTTGTGTAGCAGGCTGCTATCAGGCTATGATAGAACTGTAACATTACTGTTTTATGCAACAGTGGTTTAAAATGCAGCAATTTCACAGGATGTATGGAAACCAGTGCTAAATAAATCATCAGCACTTAAACAAAATATTTTGCATACAGGAAACATGAGATGCCCAGTCAGCATTTTTTAAAAAACATATGTGGTTGGACCGGTGGTGAACAGAGAATTTAATGGTTTGCAGTTTAACACTGCTTAAAAGTGGACTTAAAGGGACTAAACCTCTTCCATTATCTGTAAAATCTTTCAGGTTGATGAATCTCTTCCTATGCCAATTTTCATCTCTGCTGGGATGGATGCAGTTTCTAACTCGGATGCCAACAATCATACGCAGGAATCACTGTTCAAGCCCTGCCTCCTCTACACATAGCTACCATTGATACAAATAAAGACAAAAGTCTAAAAGTCTAAAGTTCAGTACCTCTATTTGAAATAATTAAGAGTTCTATTAATGATTAAAACACAGCTGGGTTAAGGTGGTACTTCTGTACTTGAAGCCACTCCGCCCCGCTTACTTACAGGTGCTCAGATAGTCTGGGGGCTCACCACTATGCGAGTATTTGAATCACAGCATAGTTGTCATCACAAATAGATCCTGCCTCCTTTCATTTGATGTGAAAAATATAATAAACTGTTTTATTTCATCATAACCTGACAACTGTAAGTTCCTCTCCTCCAGTTGAAGAAACAGCTGTAGGATCCATCTTTAACTGATGAAGCCGCAGCAAAACCTAACCAGAACTGGCACTTTCTGTGCCAGTGAATTCTTCTGTTTACAGCTTCAGTAAGAAGGTGAGAGAGCAAAGTAGCACATGATTTGACCATTTGTACCATTTACATAATTTGGCATTTCAATTACAAACATACTGAAACGTAATAATGAAAAAATTGATCAAGAAAATGACAGTCAACAAATATTATAGCATAACGTTACCTGATTATCATCCTTATCCATGCTGGCATCATCTCTCTTAAGGATGAATTTCTTCTGGAAATCCATGTTACGTTCATCCTTGATGTGTTCAGAGAACCTTTGCTCTGGGCTGTAAAAGCAGCACAGGACAAATGGCGTGAATCTTAACATACTAAACATGAAATTCCTTAAAAATTAAACAAAACAAGACAGATACTGAAGGTCTCCTTTTGTAGGGTATGATTTAAGCTGTTACTCAGAATGGTACAGTTAAAAAATAATTAAGGATCCACTGTTGGGAATATTTAAACCCTTTAGTGTGTCATATTGTTGTGATTGCCCAATACTCCTTTTTATTTTATGGTTTGTATGCAACAGTTGCTTTTACAAAACTTAAAATCATGAATTTATAATGTAAAAAGTGCCATTGGTGTTGGTGGCCCTCCCATCAGCCCCTAGAAGTTTTATTAATACTGTTTATTTACTTTCCTTACTGGTTTTTATTGCTTTATTTCCTGGCATTAGAAGTTGCAAATTCACTTTGAAACAAATCCGAAAGTTTCCAAATATTGAATGCATTACAAAATAATGTTTATTAGTTTGTGATTAATTGGTCATTTATTAGCTAGTCAGGAGTTGAGAGAATGATGACTTGATTGTAAAAAGAATAATCCACCCATTTGGCAGGATTTTTCACCGTGAAAATTCCAAGAAACTTATTCCAGGCATGGAGGAGAAAAACAAATATTTGTATGGATCACACACACTTCACCAAGGACAAATCAACTGGCCTTGGCGATGTAGTGCAGTGGGCAAACAGTACGTTTTTTCCAAAATAACTGAATTACCAGTTATACCACATTTGCAATGTACACATATTTTATTGATTATCTCCAGCTTTGGGCAAAATCTTAAGAGCTTGCTTGCATCACTACATTGATGAGTTCCTCTCTTTTTGCCTCAAGTGCACAAAACAATGTGAAATACAGACCGTTTAGCCATTCAGTGGGTGGTTGTCTTGAATTGATTAGGTACATGAGAAGCCTTAGATATCCTCATTTCTCAGGTGTGTTAGCAGAAACTAACTTTCCATTTCATTACATGTTGCCATTCTGTATAATTTTTGTTTCAGTTATTTGCTCATTTCGTTCAAATACATGTTTTATGGCTGCGGAATTCTTGCAATACCATTATCATGCATGTTGTGCTTCCTGTGTTGCCATAGCAACCTCCACTTCATGGATTTTGTTATTGTGTGGTCCCTTGAGATTGTTTACATTATTTATGTGGCCTTTATGATTTAATTTGAATATAAAGACCTTACCAAAGCCCCTATTAACAACCTAACCATCCTGACATCTGGACTATATGAGAAAATATAAAGTATTTTGTTTCTTTAACTGTTAGTTTTGAGCACTTCATGTGCTTTGCCTGAGTACAACCTATGCATACCTATATATAGATTGGCAAAACACGTAATCCTAGATCAAATTTCCTGTAGCTTTAAGACTGCAGCTGCTGAAGCCCGGACCAAAGACTGTAACTACACTCACATGCGCGTGTTGCCCGTCTTGTTGATGATTACAGCCTTGCCTGTCTGATCCACATTGTGGTCCATGCCGAAGTAGGCAGCCACACGGTGCAGCAGCATGCGGTGATAAGAAGTCATCTGAGGAAACTTCTTATACTGGTTACTGCAGAGAACATAGAATACCAAGTTGTGAGTAAAATATGTTATTTCAATGCTGAATTGCAAAAGAGGTGCCAAGTGCTAATCTTTTAAGCTTTCCTTTTTGCTGAATGTTGTCATTTCTATTTCCATAATGTGTAGCTTCTTATTTGAAGCATTTAAAATAATGCAAGAAAGGGGCTTATGCTTGCTCTATGCACAAAGAAACTTAAACAGATATTTTACAAGGCTGTCTGACACATCATTAATTCTCAGAAAAACTGTATTCTAGGTATTTTCTGGACAACAGTGGTAAATACTGAATTATGCTGTTTTCTAACTCATGCAATACCTTCTGTTGTCTCAAGATTTTTTTTAAAAGAAGGGGAAAAAAAGAGTGTATTCTGAGTTTTTTTGATGAGCAGGATTTTCCACTTTTGAGACAATCCTTTTGGCTCTATTGTGTACAAGCTGATTTAATGCTCCAATCATAATACTTATGTCAAATGAAACTATTCCTGCTACAGGGGAACACAGAGTACTAGCCAGAAATACTGTCGGCCTAAACTTGCCACATAATATGAACTACAACCTGCCATATTTATCTTATTACCTCAGTAGTCTATAAATAAAAAGGAATGGATGTAGAGCAGCTAAATTTAAATACAAGTGAGTGGTTATGAAGAACATGGCTTACTTGTCGTCATTAATGAACTCCAGGATATCTTGTTCTAGTTTGAGCAGCATCATTCGATCCCTGCTGGGCCAAAGGCGGAGAGAGAGAGAGATCAGAGGACAGAGTGGGTCACTAAGTTAAATGCAGCAAGCACACCAAACAAAGTGCTGTAACAAAACCTTAATTGTATCAATGTCATTACAATAGTGATTCTTTTTTTGTCTGCAATTTGATCTGTCCTAATGTAAATAGCTGGAAACAATCACATTGCCATTTTTGAGGATAAGAAACACCTTATATCAACAATTCATCTAGAAACTCATGCAAAGGAAGGACTTTTCAGACAAGACTGTTGGCCCCCTTCTCTATTGACTGCTAACGGGATATTAGCCGTTTGAAAGTTACACACTTAACAGTTACGACAGACACAAACTTAAAATTATTAATTGTTACTCTTTTACAATTTGTAATACATGGTGTTTCTTTTGGTTAATTAGACAGGTATTTTAAACATTAGTCCAGCAAACAGTTGTATCCTACTTAGTTCATTTTCTTTTTTCATGTGGATTTCAGTCATTATTTTGTGACAATCTCATACCTGGGATTGTTTTTCAGTGTGTTGACCAGAAACTCGTGAACATCGATGCCCGTGGAGTCAGTGTATTCCTGACTGGAGTCTAACAGAGAGAGAGGCAAAGTAAATATACAGATACTTGAAAGAAAAGAACTGAGGAGGCAAAGAGAGAGAGTGACACTTTTGTAAAGTGCAGGACAGACAGAAGAAGCAAAGTCAGTATGCTGCTTAGCATAACTCCGAAAATGGCACCCCACCACACCAGCAACCACACCAGGTTGTTCAAGGAAGATGAACATGAGGAACAGATAGCATGAGACAACAGATAACTGTTCTTCTATGTTCACACACACACACACTTCAGGGGATCATTTTCCACTATTTTCCACAACACTAAACAGCACTAGAGATAGGGAGGTAGGTAGGTAATTAAAAAAAGAAGAGGGAGGGATCCTATTATCTTACACAGAAATCAGCTTGACATCATATTCCTTTGGCTATTAAAATAATTAATACAAGTGGACATCATATTTGCATGTAACAGTCATGAAGACTGCTGTTTAGCATTCATTGCATTTGAGCAGGGAAAAGTATATCGTTTTTAAACAAACTACTTATTATCACATGCAGACCATGTGCAGTGCACTTGTATTCTTGTCTTTGGCAGGACTATACATGGTAGCTAAAGTGATGCTATCACAGGTCTGATTAGCACTTGAGCTTTAGGGCTATGAACTTACCACGTGACAACATCTTTCGTGGAGTCTTGTCCTTCTTCTCTTTCTCTTCATTTTCATACTCGTCCTTTGAGGACTTCTCCTCTTCTTTGTCTGATGGACAGCTGATGTGAAGCTGGATGATTTCCTGGAAAAAAAAACATTGACTGATGTGAAAAAAGATGGCAACATTTTAAATGATAATTTTGTTATATTTTGTATACCACACAGTTGATCCTACACAAACTGCTGTTGCACAAAAATGTAGCAAGCTAGGCTAGCTGCCGGGTATAGGCTGAGGTTATTGTTGGGGATTAGGGGTGAGGGTTAGAGACAGGAACAGTACCGATTCTGGAGGTCCATCATTGGAGAACGGACCAGACTCCTCACACACTGCCAGACTCCGTACCAACTTCAGTTTAGCATTAGACTGAAACAGAATCAAACACATGTATTATTTATTATTATAAAAATGACAATAACATGTTTAAGTCCTTCAAAGTAAAACATATTCAAAATACTGTGCTTGAATTGCAAATTACACCTTTTAAATATTCTTAACTCCGATTTTTGTGTTAATGTTTACGTGTTGTGAAATTCTGATTTTCAGTGTTTTTTTGTTGTTTTTTTGGGGGTTTTTTTATATGATAAATTCCAGGATTTTACCTTAAAAAGTTAGAAAAACAGAAATAATGAGCCTTGAGATTATCTGTTGTATGTGTCTCAACACTGGAGGTTATCAAATATATCATCAAGTGTGTTTCTTTCACCTGATGTTTGTGACACGAAGCGAAAATCCTTAACTACCACATGATTGGCTTATACTTTGTGTTTTTATACCATAAACCTACTTAAAACGAGCTGAAATGCCTTTTTAGAGAGTAAATCTTACATAAAGCCCTAAATTACGACTAATAATAAAGAGCTCCCTGAGGAATGGAGGAGGGGCTGAAGTGAGACATGGAGAACACACAGCTTCAATACTAAACAGCTGCTAAGGATGCTGTCCCAGATTATGTACTAATATAGTGATTTATTGCTTATTTGTTATGTTTCTATATGTTTGAAAACGTAACATTAAAAGTAGTTAAACATTGTTAAAAATGCACAATAGATAAAAAATGATATGGTTAATCTTGCAGCAACCTTTGCCCGTGCTCACGGTGCTACTTTGGGAACCACTGTGCAGGATATATGCTGCCATTCAGGTGCATTATACAACTTTAAGTGACTATAGAGGCCAATGGCAAGACAGGGACAGGTATAGAATCACATAAGGCAGCAGGAAGCAGGGTGGAAGTGCTTCCACTTAAATTAATAAAGGTTTTAAGCTGAATAAAAAGTTGTGTCTGCTTACCTTCTGAAGAGATTCTATAAGAGAAAAACTTCTCATAATAAAGTTGTTCTTAATACCACAAGGGTTGCTGGAGTTTTGAACTCTTATTATTTCCTTCTCAATTGTCATTTCATTTAATTCATGATGTCTAATTAATTATTGGTATATTTTTAATATTAATAATTAATATTGAAATGCATTTACTGTCATATATCCTTGTTTTCACATTGTTTGCGGACTGATAAAGTCTTCTGTTCATTCTGTGTGCTTCTTATTTTCATGTATTTACTTTGTCTTTTCCTAAATCATGTTGCATTTATTAGTTAAGTCATTTTGTTTGCCTTTTTTTGGTGCTTCGATTTTATCTAAAGTTGAGGGGAGGTTCATTGTACAAGCCTCTTTCTCCTTGGCCGCTCTTGTTACGTCCGTTTTATTTCAGTTATCTGGATTTTATGCTGCTTCATATGTGTGTAAATGAAAAATAAAACATAAATGCACCTTGGAAGTATGTGAAGTTGGACCAGCAATCCTTACTCTATTGTGTTACTGTATGACACAAAGACACTACAACTTTAGTTGCGAGGTCAAGGCAAGACACAAAATCTCTTCACGTTGTATCTGAACGCAGCTTACTCAGCAGGATGGAGTAAAATCTTTTAAAAACAATCGTCTTATTGTTGAATATTACTGGTATCAACTGTCTTAACTCCCTCACAGCCTCACTTGGGTCACTCTGACAACTACAACGCTCTAGAGAATTAAGATGATAATAAGAAGGTGGTCCACCTTATTAGACTGTAGTTGAGAGGATTAGAACGTTAATAACGGAAGGTCATCTTACACAACCAACTAGCAGCGGGTTATTTTAAGGAACAGGATTACAAAATTACTTGGGTGACTTTCAGAAAGATTAGTATCTGACTATCTTTTGTAGTGTTAAAAAAAGAAAAGAAAAGAAAACTCAGTGATCATAAACCACTTACCTTGGCCCTTTTCCTGCCATGGCTGTGGTTAGGAGCCCGTTTCTGCAACACAAATTTGTCATTTTACTTATTTGAATAAGTCACACATAAAGTCAACAACCTCAGAATTAATTTCCTATAAATATAGACTACATACTGATAAACAAAACTGCAAATAATTTAATAAATATTTGATAAGAGAATGTTAACCAACATACACTGAATATTCAAACATTTTATTTATTGAATAACTTTAACTTGAAAGTGTATGTAAACAGAATTCAATGGATTATAATGTATTAAACCTGATTAGATAATGCAATTTGCACTGTCTGATTTTAATTTGTGCTTGTACAGTCAAGTTAATTTTCATTTTTAATTTTAATTTTAAAATTTTAATGTATTCAATTTGATTGGCCACAAAGCCAAGCAAATAAAAAAGGTGAAAGAAAACTTTTATATGCCATTAAATATACATTAAAAAAAACAATTTTTAATTTAGCATTATGTTTACAGTACATACAAAGTAACATAGATTTTTGCTTGAGAAACCTGATTTCTTGACCATATAATACATTGTGGTGGGCTGACAGGATTTTGTTCTAGTTGGCTTTGTCTCCAAAATATTTAAATCCAAAATCTGGATAAAACTGAAACTGAAAAAAAGGCTAAATAAGTATGTTTCTGGCTTAACAGTATGTTGTGTGTAAAATATGGTAGAGAGCAGGGGAGAAATACTCTAGACCAGCTGTATGAACACTTGTTCTTGCAGAACATGTAAATGCTCTTTCACTTCCTGTCGTGATTTGTTTTATTCAATTATTCGACAAATCCATCGCTGTAATATACAACATAATGGTCCACATAATGGTCTTACTTTTCCATTTCCTCCCACCTGTGCATCCTGCGAGGAGCTATCCTCAGGCTCCAGGCCCTCTCCTGTCCCTTCCTTGGTGCCCTGTGGTTGAGGGGAGGTCTTGCCTCGACTGCAGGGCTCGATGAGTGGCCCACTCTCTCCCTCCTGCTGGATGTCTGTAGTCAGGCTCACTGACATCTTCTTCGGGGAGGGGGAGAGGGTGGGAGATGGGGAGGGGGTTGGGTGGAGGACCCAGGAGTGGCTGAGAGGAGAAGGGGCAACAAAAAAGAGGGGGGGGTATTTTAAGCTCCAACAGTTTTAAACACCAAAACTCTGCAAATATTTGACAATGAGAGAGCCAAGAGAAAGACAAACAGACAGACTGAGCACATACAGAGTGTTTGAGAGTGTACAGCAATACAATCTACCTCTAGGTGGTATCAGATCTGTGCTGGACTCTGTAGAGTGAGTCTGGATGGGAACCACCACACACAGGAAGATGAGGGGAACCCACTAAGGTAGTATACTGGGCTGGGCTGCAGCAGGGGGCGAAGCGCAGTCCATAGCAAGCCTTAGCCTTCAGGGTGGGGCTATGAGGAAGAAACACAAAGGAAAAATGTCACGAGTTGTATGTTTCATGAGTTAAATAATTGCTTTTTACAGCATAACTTGCAATTAATTCTGAGACAAAATCAATATTTAAAATGAAACTGATTCATCTAAAAAAAGATACTGTAAATGGTAGGGGTGTCACGATTCTCCAAATCCTCGATTCGATTTTAAGGTCATGATTCGATTCGATTCTCAATCCCTTTTTTGGGGGGTCCTTTTAGCACAGATGCCTATGCCACTTTTAGACTAATCATGAGTTATATAATCTCCATCAATTGTTTGCAATGTACCACACTAAGGCCCTACTGTCAAAATGAAATACTTTATTAGCAATATAATGTTACAATTACTTGTTTCAGCAGTCAATTGGAAACTTACTGTAAACAAAAGAATCATGTAGTGACCCTTTTGTAACTGCAGTGTGCACTCTTCATAGAAGATGATATTCAAATTCACAACAAAACAAAAACTAAATTAAAACAGCCTAATGTCCATAGCCATCCCTGAATAATTAAGTGTGTTAACTGTCCTAACATTGTCCTAACTGTATCCTAACAGTAGCATCTCTGGTGCTACAAATCCTCCTATAGCGCTAGTTATTGCTTTAGTGCAGACATCCCAACTCTCAAGCATATTGATAGCGGCTCCCTGACGCCCGCAAATTATATACAATCTCCCGGAATCTGCAGCAAGCGAGCAAGAGCGCGCACTAGAGAGTATCTGCGCTCGCGTGTTTGTGTGACTATCAATGCAGCGTGTGTGAGAGCGCAGCGTCCTTATAGCTCTGTGTTGGTGCTTATTAGACCAATCGCACCACACCGGACCGACAACCAGTTTGAGTTGGGTTGATGTGTCTCTTCTATCAGTGGTTGCCATGGTCTGTTTTTACTGGCTGCAGGTTCAAGTTAGAGGAGGTAATGACTCGCTGCATTTCAGCACGTCTGTGTTTTTTTCCCCTCTTGACTCGCCTGCGGGACGTGACTTTGGGGGTGTGGCTACATCCTCGGATCCTCCTTTGATTTCGAAGGTCGAGATCGTGACATCATTAGGGCCCGAGCGGCGACTACAAGTCGCCTGGCGAAAGCCCTATTGAAATTCGTTCATGCCCAACGTGCAAGTGACCCCAAAGTGCAAGTGACCCCAAAGTAATCAAGTAATCAAGTAATCATGTGGTATGGAAGACCCCCGGGGAAAAATGCTATATTGAAATTGTAATGTTTATTATTAGGGCCCGAGCACTGACAAGTCAGTGAGGGATCTATTGCTATTGCCAGGATTCTTATTATTATTTTTCACACTCTTGTGCCGCCACTTTGGGCGCATTTTTGGTGGCCTGAACATGCATGAAAACTCATGAAATTCTGCACACACGTCGCAGCTGGTGAAAATTGATTTAATTTAACGTGATTGGATGCAAGCGGGGTAAGGGGACTCGCTAGCGCCCCCACACGTCGGGTCATGTGACCACAAATCTTCTCGGATCTGCATGAAATTTACATATGTCATAGGTCTCATCGGATCTTTGGGAAAGTAATTTTGTGGAATTTTTTTACCTAACAGGAAGTCGCCCACGCGGCGTGGCGTGCACCGTTTTCATTTTTCGAACACCGCTTTGAGGACTTTATGATGTTCACAGAATCATGAAACCTGCCACGTAGGTTTCAAATCATGAGCTCTTTCATCTGATACCACATTTGCCCAACATTTTGCCCCAACAGCTCAGTAGCGCCCCCTAATGCCTTTTCCCACCTAGGATGTACTGACAAACTCTAAAACTCACCAAATTGGACACACTCGTCAAGACTCACGAATATTAATTGTTGGTATAACCGCAACCTTTTAAGTGGCAAAATGACTCTACAGCGCCCCCTAGAACATTAAAAGTTGAAGCCCCGCCTTCTACATACACGTACATGAACGAAATTTAGGATTCATATATATCATGACCAGACGCACAAAAAAGCCTCTTGGACACATACCCTAAGTCCAACAGGAAGTCGGCCATCTTGGATCACAGGTGCATTTTTGCCGCCATTTTCCCCATTTCCAGGCCTCGCACTTTAACGAACTCCTCCTACAGTTTTGACTCCAGAGACATAAGATTCGCACTGAATCATCCTCAGACCTTGATGATGTAAACTTGATGGCAGATTTTACCTACGTTATACCAGGTGGGCGTGGCAGTCGTTTGTTTGTATAAACAAACAACTCCTTATAACTCCTCAATACATTGTCGGATGTTTATACATGCAGTGCGTAAAATGTCACACCTGGTGACGCCGTTTCAATTTCAACATCATTGGGGGTGGGTGTGGCAAGGGGTCTCCATAGCGCCCCCTAACAGCAGGTCATGTGACCAAAAACTTTGTCTGATCTTCTTGAAATTTACAGGACTCATAGCACTCATGGGTAAACCCCCAAATTAATTTTTTCGGAATTTTCGCTCTAACAGGAAGTCGGTTATTGTTCATTTCCTGCGTCAATTTACCATTTTTCCAACAGCGTTTAAAGGACTTTCCCGTCTTCACAGAATCACCAAATTGCCCACATAGGTTCACACTCAGGAGCACTTTAATTTGAGACCATAACTGCCCCTGGGCGTGGCACAACAGCTCACTAGCGCCCCCTAATGTTTTTATCCATTTTGTACATTTTCACAAACTCCTACACTCACCAAATTGTACACATACGTCAACAGTCACACATATTGACTACTGACAAAGTTTGGGATTTTTAAGTGAGAAGATGACTCCACAGCGCCCCCTGGAAGATTTCAAAGTTTAAGCCCCGCCTACCACATTAACATAGAGAAATGAAATCGACAAGGCCTATGTATTATGTCCAGACGCACAGAAAAGCCTCTGGGACCCATACCCTAAGTCCAACAGGAAGTCGGCCATCCAGGCTAAAATGTTCAATCTGGATGATTTTAATTATTATTATAGTTTTACGCCTTTTTGACAGCCTAAACATGCCCCAAAACTCACCAAAACTTGCAATCATGTCCGATCCGGAGAAAACTTTGATATTTTAAGGAGCGCGGAAATGGCCGACGCAAAAATTGTTTAATAGCGCCCCCTAGAAAATTTAATAAAATCAAGCCCCTCGACTCAAATTGACGTAGACAAACCAAATTCGGTAAACACATGTATCATGTCCAGACGCACAAAAAAGCCTCTTGGACCCATAGCCTAAGTCCAACAGGAAGTCGGCCATCCAGGCAAAAATGCTCAATCTTGATGCTTTTTTGGCCCTTCACCCACATTCCTTTGTGCTGAGAAGTCACCCAGACTCATTTCTGGTCTTAGACTGCCATCTAGTGGAGACATGAACCGCTGCACACAATGTTCAATTAAAGGCACAGGAGCAAAGACATATACATGCCAGTTTTGACAGCCCTGCGACACTGCTTGCAGTTTTAATTATTATTATTATTATTCTTCCGACATTTCGTGCCCCAATTTCGCCCCTTTCCCAAATGCGAAAATGCTTATACTTTTGCACGGACGTCCGGCCTCATCCGAAATTCGATATTTGTGGGTGGTCGCACATGGTCGACGCAGAATGGCGGAATAGCGCCCCCTACAAAGTCCAAAAATGCCCATAGGGAATTTTGCTAACTTTGTCCTATGCTCACAAAATTCGGTACACATATGTATTATACCCACATATGCAAAAAAGCCTCTTGACCTCATGACCTCAACCCAACAGGAAGTCAGCCATTTTGGTTTTGATTTTTCCCGCCTAAAATTAAGTCCTCCCACAGCGTTCGCCCGATCAAGTTCAAATTAGGTACGCAACATCTCCAGATCTAGCTGAGCTTAAGTTGTGCTCTGCGCATCCGTAGGTCAAAGGGCGTGTCTGCCAGGGCTCAACTAACTTTGGCGTGCTCGCCATGTATATACGAGTGGCTCTCACGCCCACATACTTCATCCAATCAGCTTCAAACTTGCTGGACATGATGATGGCTCCGCCCTGAACGTCCCAATATATTAACTTCCCACGTAACTCATAGCGCCCCCCGGTGGTAACAGGAAGTTAACTAAGATTCATTAAAATTACATACTTTGCCCCATCAACTTCATTCAGAACCAGTTGGTGAAGCTACATTATGAAGACTGTGAAGCTATGAGTAATGGCGTCCGTGTGGCGACGCGGCGACCATCAATTCCTCGCCATGAAAATACGTTTGGCTTTTTGATGGCTTTATTGAACTCGTATCATCATGAAAATTGATACACAGGTCCAGGGTGCCGACCTCAACGTCTCCATTCGCTCATAGGCGATCTCACTCGTGTCGCCCCCTAGTGGAAACAGGAAGTGCCATATTTCACATCATCATTGTGCGATTTCCACAAAACTTCACATGACTGATGAGTGGCCGCCCTGAACACACCAGACCACACCAGACCATATGTGTAACTACCTGTGACTGCCCCCTACTGGATGAACGAAACATTGCATTTTTGGCCTCCTTCCAGGTTTTTTCTCACTTTCTGCTTCTTGCCACAGCCCCGCCATGCCTCAGGCCCCGCGGTGGCATGGGTGAGTGAGGGCCCGCCATCGCCGCTTGCGGCTTTAATTTCGATTGATATTCGATTTACAATCGAGATCGTGACACCCCTAGTAAATGGCGTACATCTCTGCCATTTAGAAAACTTTGCTGCTCCTAGTAAAAATTCAACTCAGCAATGAATGAAACTGACTGGTCCTTTTTAGCCAGGTTGATATGTTAACAGCAGGTTGATACCAGTAAAGAAAAGTTAACTGAAAAAAGAATAGAAGTCCAACAAGACTGTTACATCGACTTTTTTTTTTTTTTTTTTTTTACAAATCAAACAAATATTAAGTGTATTTAGAGGCCTATCTTTTATATGAGTACAAATTAGCTAAAAAAAAAAAAAAAACCTTATTCAGTAGAACAATATTACAAGCAAATTAACATGCGGATGTGAAAAACAAAAAAGGCAGCAATATTTACAGCAATCAGGTGAACGGATGGGTAAACGTAAGCCAGCCAAGGGGGAGGGGCACACCAACAGACCAGCCACCACCTCAGCGGTCCTCTGAGGCCTTTTTCTTTTCTCTCCCTCCAGCTCAATGTAGCAGCATGGTCTGTCTTCCAGTCAGGAGTCCTGTACACCAAGAGCAAAAGAGGAAGACACGGTGACGTCATGCTTCACACACTGAGTGACTCATCGCTGCTGCTGCCGTTGCCGCCGCTGCTGCCTCTAGAAGGGAGGGGGACGAAGCAGCTGAGAGCTCAGAGCCTGCTGGCACACATGGCTTATAATCAAGCAAGTCAGGTTTATTCTCCCCAAATTTCCTAAATTGTTCATTATTTGACTTTGTAAAATAAAGGTACTGTATTAGCCCCGCTCTTTATGATTGGGAATGTCTGCATCCAATCAAAAATGGGTTGACCAAATTTTTAGCAACTACCAACAGCATGTCAGACATGAAATATTCATTAAGAAAAGCTGTGAAGCGCAGTACAGGTTATTTACAGCTTGAGGTTCTTTTTGTGCCAACTGGTTGCATTTCTTATCTTAAAAAAAGTACAACTGGTAGTTAAAAATACAGTGATTTTATGTAGTCCATCTGCTTCCACAACAAATCACTGAAATAAGCCTATAAAATAAACTCATGTCATGTTTTCAGGTTAACATGCAATTAAAGAAGGACTACAAGTCAGCTTTACTTATATGATCCAAAATCAAATATTTGCTAAAAAGGGTTTTCTGTAGATAGTCATGTAAACTGGTCAGCTCTGATTAAACACACAACATGAAAACTCAGCTTTTCCGATGTGAACCGTCTAAAACAACGTTTGTGATGATTGTATGATGAGCCTTGTCATGACGAGTATCATCTATCACTCTCACTTACTTCCTCTCATTTACATCATTAAACTCATTTACCAAGCAAGGAAAACATGACAGAATCACAAACCAACCTCAGGGTGAATTCTGGCTCCGAAGCAGTAACTCTAATGTCTTAGGCATCACACCCGTTAACATACACAGAAAGACAACACAGATGAATAGCAATCCGTCTGTCCCACAAGCCTATTTCCTCTGCTAGCACCGGGTCAACAACAGCATTAGTCATGTGTGCTTATGGAAAGAAAAATGACAAGTATGCATATAATCCTACACACTATCGTGCATGCAATAGTGTGACAGGGTGAAAGCGAGCATAAAATTCAAGCAACAGAAGCACGAATGCCTGCATCGTTTTGCTGCACTGTGCTGCAGGACAGATAAAATGAGCGAAGAAACAAGGCAGGGAATCCCAGTGTGGGGAAGACCCAGGCAATGCAACAGCAAAGGCGTCATCAGTAGCAGCAGCAGCAGCAGTATCAGCAGCATTACCCCACATCATTGACCAGGACACCCACATGTCCCAACCCCACTCTGCTTATACAAGCCAACCACACCGCAGCACAGAATACAGCCACACCATCAGGGCAGATACAAACGCCTCCTTTCTTCTTTTTCTCCGTCACACACTCACACACACATACAGGCTATTGAACAAAAAAAAAGAATGAATGGTTCTGGATTAGAAAGCAACAACAATGCTTAATCATGAGTGTCAATCTTCTGGCTGAGCAGACCGCGCTCTCCTGACGGCAGGGAGGGGCTGCGGGCCAAATAGTGAATCAGAGGCAGAAATGTTGTGCTTATGAATAAAACCAGCTTCACCTATTCTCTCCTCCTCCTCCACCCATTTCTCTCTTATGTTTCCTCGCTTCTCTTCTCAACACTCCCCCTGCTTCCCTCAACACACTCACACAAACCGGCCCACAGGGTTGCCAAGGAGATGGTAACGTCATTCTCAACTGCTGCCATTTGTGTTGAGCGAGTACCAGTAAGAAGGGCGAGGGGAAGAATTATATTAAAAATAAAAACATGGATTGTAGTGAGCATACACACTAACAGCAATGGAAAGACAGAAGCAGAACGAACAGGGCGAGGTGAAAAAAAAAAGAAAAAAAAGAGAGACCAGATAGGCCGTTGCTGTTGTTCCAGTCTCTCCAGAGTTCAAGCAATCTTTGTCTGTGATACAATTAACAATGTGGGTTTTGTCATTTAGGTCATGAGATATCAACAGGGTCAACTAGCCTTGACAATAAAACATTACGCCCGATTTTTTTTTTTTTTTAAGACGTTAGTTAAGGCGGCAGGCGTGTGTTGCTTAGGTTGCTGCCTAAGCTGTAAAGTGCTGAGGGAAACCCTGATCAAGCAGTCAAACCAGTGTAGCTTAACTGAAAAAAATCCTATCAGATGAATTGTGAAGCATCTTAAGAAAACACTCCAAATGTGCTTGACCCACTGTTATTAGACAAACACCAAAGACACCAGAAAACACAAATATCATCATAAATGTTCATATTGAGCCACTCCAACAAATTATTGGAAGTCAATTTGTTCTGTATCATCTGATAAATGGTTACTGCAAACAATGTTAAATGACTGCTTACCCCACAAATCCGATAACTTTAAAGTTAAAGATGTTTGGGAAAACATCAAGCCACGTGATAAAAAGCATGATGGTTGGGTGGTAAAAAGGTTGAATTGTAAAGCAGTGACCAAATGTGTTATATTTGTGTCGACAACAGAAAAGGTAAGCGGATAAGGAAACATGATATATTGCTGATGGAGAAATAATGACAATGGTCATTTGCTCTTCATGTTTTATACTGCCACAACATTGTGTTAAACATTTACAATACTGCTACTAATTATATAAGAGCAACCTCATTCTTACACTATAGAAACACATTAAAAGGATCAGTATGCTCCAACTAAAGTGCTTATCCATGGTTGCACTGCATCTGAAATCACTGTACCCCAATGTCAGAATACAGGGGGACTCCTTCCGACATTTACTGTAATTTCCCAAAACTAACAATCCCACACAGTTCACATTTATTGTGCCTCCCCTGCCCATAAATGGAGACTTTTCAGTCTGACATCAAGTGTGGCTGCTCAGAACAGCTATATACACTTAAACCTTTGGACATGGTAGAATGACACTTTGTGTGAACTAGTTAATTTGGAGCATACCCCGCCCCCATCCACCTGTCTTAAGTGTGATTCAAGCTAAACAAGTAAACTACAATGTGTCAATAAACAGGCTGTTCATTTCAGTCTCAACAACTACAAAACCAGCAGCAGCACAAATCTCTGAGCTTGTTGTGTCCCAGTTAAGTCAGTGTGTCGGTGGGTCTGATGTTGACATCTCTCTGCCAACTGTGTGCATCATCACATGTGGCTGCAGACATGCAGCAGGGTAGCTGATTCACATGGGACTCGGGCCAGTTACATCATAGTACAAGAGGTTATCCACAACACGCTGGCCTCATGAAACAACTTTTACAGAGTGGTGTAACTCCGCAGCACAGGGGTAGCCTCTTTGTGCCTTTAAGGGCCAACATTGATCACTTTTTCAAGCTGGACTCATTATAGTAGGATATTAATGTACTCCTCTATATAGCTAGTTTTGTTTTTGTAACATTTCAAATCTGTTCTTACTTTAGATACAACACAGCAAATTCTTCATACACTTCTGGATAGCGTAAAATTAAATGTAATCACATTTATATAAACACTGCAGCAATTTAACAGTTTTTTTTTTAGAAGGCTGCTCTGACAAAATGATGATGTTTCACAAAACCCAGTGACACCCCTCAGGTAAGCACAATCGATGGGTCACTAAGGGGGTCATTCACCCACAGAAAGTCACCATCATCCTCATCAGCTGTCATAATGCAGTGCAGGACACTCTGACCCGCTCCTGATGACAGGCAACCAGCTGAAGCATACAGGTCAAACACTGCCCTGCCCACTGTGTCAAGTTACCACACCAAAGACCACCAATGGCAGGGAGCCCTGAGTGAAACATTGGATTTATATTAGGGCCGGGACTCGATTAAAAAAATTAATCTAATTAATTAGAGGCTTTATAATTAATTAATCGAAATTAATCGTATTTTAACCGCATATAAATATTTGACCTGAGAACAGTGAGAAGTATTTTTTTTCACATGGATTTTTAGTATACCATTGAATAATGACTGAATACATAAGTTTAAGCAACACAAATATTGTTTATTTTTGTTCAAGTCCAACAGACCAGTGCAATTTTTGCCATTAAGTGTAGCAATAGCATATTTAGAAATATAGTACATTTCAAAAATTAGCTAGCTACCACACTAGCTTCCATGCTAGCTGCTATATGTTTTGCATTGAGGTGATACTTGAGGCTCGATGTGCTACAGTGATATGCGATTTCCTTGTTGCATAGCTTGCACACAACCATGCTCTTATCCACACTTCCATCCACGGGGCCAACCAAAGCGGTCTCATCAGCTACTTCATGTTCACTGTGGTTTGTTGTTGTCTGAACTACGCTTGTTAGAAAGCCCACATTGTTTAGAGTGATATTTACCTGTTTATAGTCTGTTTGCATTGTAGGTTTCATTTGTCCTACGTTCTTGAATGCAGCTGAGTTTTACCGACGTCCTTGAACGCACCACACCTGTGCAATTCTCCTTCGCCATGCGCTAGAGAGCTGATGTTTTTTCCCTTGCCTTTTTGCATCTTGCATCCCTTATTGCCCTGATTTCCTGCTGTGTGTGAATGTATAAGGACCACAGCTGTAATAAAGCAGATAACTCCGTACATCTGTATCCGTGTTCTTTAATCGGGACACACTCACCATACCTTGCCACTCTAAACCAGTTAACTTCCTGGAGACCCCCACTATCTCCTTTTTAACGCTATTTGGTGCTCCAGTATAATCGGTCCGCCTGAAACTCATCCAGTGAGAAACGTTCCGTGGTGCAAAAATAAGTGTGATTAAAATGCGTCCATTTTTTTAACGCGGTAATTATTGTGTAATTAATTAATCTTAATTAACGCGTTAAAGTCCCGGCCCTAATTTATATGTGTATGTTTGTGTGTGCGTGTGCGTGCGTGCGTATGAGTGTATGAGTGAGTGAAATAGACAGGGAGAGCTATCTGTCTGGTCTACAGTATGTGTATGTGGTGAGGCACAAAGAATGTATAGGACAACTTCAGACAGTAGGCTCGACGGTCTAAATATTTTGTGCAGGTATGAGCTCACTGACAGATTTAGCCTCTCCGGGTCAAGCTAGGTCAGGGTCTCAGCAATAGTTAGCAGCGGGGCGAGCCAGAGAAATGAGAGGAATTCTACTGTATGCTAGCTGGTCAGAGCAGCGGCCTTGTCTATAAAAAGTCTCTAAGTGATCCGCTAATACTCCTAAGAACTAGTTAATGTCTCATTAATTTACGGACATCATGCACTGGTTTAATCCAAGCTGCTGTAGCTGAGCACCAATGTATGCATTTAAAAAGAGACAGACAACAATTGTTTTGGTTATCAATTGATCTATTTCTTATGTTTTTAATCATCTATAATCTCTACAATACATTGGAAAACCTTCCAAAAAAAAAAAAAATTGCTGGACCTCAAGGTAAAGTTTTCAAATACCACAGTGTTTCCCACAGACCAGGTAGCAATGTGTGGTGCAGGGTCGTAGGGAGACCTTTTGAGGGGCAGGGGCTCTGACCAGGGGGAGGCGGCGTTGCCCTTGTAGCAGCGATGCTGTGTGTCGGTAACCTATTAACACTAGGGGGGTCCGGGGGTATGGTAAGAAAATGTTTGAAAAATAATAGGGTTGCAACTAACGCTTATTTTCAAATGAATCGGATAAAATAATATTTTTTTAATTTCCACACCTTCATTCAAAAACAAAACATTATTTCAAATTGACATTGCAAAAGATTGCTCAAACAACACGTTGCTGCTTGGACGTCCCTGAGTTGTTAAAGTAATATTAAATTATAAATAATAATTTAAACAAAACAACTAAATGTTAATGTCTGATACCTTTAACAAAATAACATACACATGTATGCTAGACAAAAAGATGTATTTTCTGTTGTTCAAGCGACCTGAGCTGTTGGAACAATAAATAAAAGATAAATAATAATAATGGTTTAATTTTGTAGTTACCAGTTTTACTTTTACTATCATTAGGCTACCATACATAGCTACTAGCTGCTGCTCTCCTCATCGCCTACTGCTGACTGTGAGATCTGAGCAGGTAGAAGCTGATAGTTCACTAACTATAATGAGGGAGCACACTGCAACAAGGTTAATGATCCACACGGTGACATTATATCATTGATATGACGCGCAAAAGCGAAAGAAAACCGATCGTTTTTTGTGGGCGTGCACACGCGCGCTTCGTGCCGCCCTCGGCAGGATGCAGCACACACTTTCTAGTTTAATGCAGTGTGAACTGCTCTTACACTTTAGAAGACTTTGGTGCGATTGGTCTAATAAGCAGCAACACAGATCTATCAGGACACTGTGCTAACACACGCACTGCATTGATAGTCAAACACGCGCGCGCAGTCACTCTCTAGTGCGCGCTCTTGCTTGCTCGCTCCAGATTGTGTGTGTGTGTACGAGAATAACAGGGATAAAGAGTGCTATGCGGAGATGAATGAATAAAACGATAGTTATATTTCAAAATCGTGTTTAACAAAAAAAAACAACCCAGAATCAATTCGTGGCGCTCGGTGTTGATTCTGTGGCACCACACCACACATTGGTCTATGTATGGGAAACACTGTACCAATATTTTAAATCCAGTAGATATTGAATCTACTTGTATCTGTATAAAACTACAAGAATGCAGCAAATCCTCATGCTTTAATGAGCTGTAACTATTGAATGATCGTTCATCAACATTTCTGCGTTTATTTTCGGTTGACCATTAAATCAACTTAATGTTTAGCGCTGACAAAAATATTACTATCCATTTAATAACTTTAAGAAATTAATAAATATATATTTATAAAATGCTAAATATATGTAGTTTCTATAATCTACAGTGTGATATTTTGCAGCTTTTTTAAATTAATGTTCTTAATTAAAAAGGTATAAATGCCGTTCAGCAGCAGCAATTGGCACCTTACCCGGGATTTCCACCGGGTCCGTCAGTGGCGCGGAACGGCTGCGCCACGGTTTTGCTCCGTCCTCTACCCGGCTTCAACTCACACCGGGAGCGTTACTGCAGCGGAGCGGTGCCTTGCAAGCCAGCAGTATTCGCGCAAGATCACGCGATAATCGCGAGACCGCGAGATCCCGCAAACTGGGTGTATAAAGTCAACAACAAGAAACAACAGGTTACTTTGCTTCTCGGACCAATTCTCCGAGACCCTCTGATCGATTGACTGCTGACCTGGGGCCACCGGTTATGATGTAATGTGGATGTGAGGTTGTGGTCTGCGCTTTGTGTTTTATTTTGAAAGGGGACAGAAGTTTTATTATGCCGATTCTGTGTCTGACTTCCTGTCTGGTGCAATCTGCTCTGTTGAGCTTGTCGCGAGTTAGAAACGTCTCCGTCAAAAATAGAAATGCTGCGGATTGATAGCGCTGCTGGGACGTTGCTTGGACGCTGCTGACACGCTCCCGGTGGAAATACTCTCATTGATTATAGTGGTACCTATCAGCTTCGGTGACGGCGGTGCAGCCGTAACGTGCCGCTGACGGACCCAGTGGAAATTGGGCTTTAGACTCAGGGAAATCAAATGAGACTCTTTTTTAAAAACATGTTGCAGATTAATCAATGAAATTATTTTTCCATGAGCAAACTACTGCATTGTTTTATGAGTATGCAGTGTACAGTACAGATATAGTACAGTGCAGCTGAGTATACAGTAGCTATCTATTCTCTTTGATTGACAGCCAGTATGCATGTTAACTGGGAGCGAGGACTATGTATTCCAACAATTGTGTATCTATAATGATTCAGAGCTGCTATTATTATCAGTTATTTATCTCCATTCATTATGCATTTGATGCATTATTTACATATTATGCATTATTTCAAATTTCATGACGGGCAGCGCGCAGCAGACATGCCTCTCCATTTTCTCTGCAGAGGCTGAATGAAAGATGAAGGTGAATGGAGGCGCAGTGCAAACAGGAGTGAGCGAGCTCGTACAAACCCACAGACGGCAGTGAGAGAGACGTACACAAGGCAGCTCGACCCAATTCAGCTCCTCTGTATCCAGAGGGCGCACCTCGCCCATTTGACGTGAGAGAGAACCCATTTCACAAAAGGCAGCAAGGTTATGTCTTCACAGAGTGGAGGCTGGTGTGTGTGTGTGTGTGTGTGTGTGTGTGTGTGTGTGTGTGTGTGTGTGTGTGTGTGTGTGTGTGTGTGTGTGTGTGTGTGTGTGTGTGTGTGTGTGTGTGTGTGTGGTAATGCCAGAGTTTGTGCAAGCTTAGTGCATGCACATATTATACATCAGCAGCGCTCCCAGTGTGTGTGCACCAGTGTTTGTTTGTGTCAGAGAGGATTCCCCTTTGCATCGGTTGCACAATCGGAGGGGACGGGGGGTTTGGCAAAGCACTGGGGGCTGTAGAGAACAGCCCATAAACAGAAACAGAGTCATACAGAAACACTTCAGAATACATACTTACTGATATAAGCTATGTAAAAGTGATTAAAGTGAATTTAGTGACTTTTTCAGATAAACAGAGCCGGGAAACGTAGAAGACAACAGAGACAAAGACATGGAGACAAAAACATCACTGAAGGCAGACTAACAAGACACAGAACACAGATGAGGGGGACACGATTGGTCAAATGTGGCGGAAGAGAGAGTTTCTCTTTTTCCATTTATGTCTGTCTGTCCTTCTCCCTGCCAACCCCTCTCTCCATTCTCTCTCATAGCAATGAGGATACCCCTTCCTGCTTTCCGCCTCCTCCACGTCAACCCCTCCCATCGATATCGCTCTCTCCATCCACCTACTAGTAAGTGTTAGCTCTCTGTCTCTTTCTCTCTGTCTTCTTCCTCTTTAATGTGTCTTCTTAAATTGTCAGGCCTGCTGCTGACGCCATCCTCCTCCACTCAGCCAGCCCACTCAGTCCTGTGGGACGAGCTATGACTCATTCTCTCCCTCCTTCCCTCCCCTCCTTCACTAGTTACCTACCTCTCATCCAAGCCTCCCTCTCTCTCACTAGTTATAACCTGTGTATAGTTCCCTGCTGCATGTGGCCAAACATACAGAGGAGGCATAGACAGGAAAAAAATTTGAATGAAGAGGAAACACTAGAAGAAATGGGTGATAGAAAGAAAGAAATGTTGGCCAAATGAACAACAGTCTCTTCTGCATAATGAACGAGAGAGAGAGAGAGAGAGCGAGTGAGTGAGTGAGTGAGTGAGTGAGAGAGAGAGAGAGAGGGGGATCCTGGTCTTGTATGCATTATTGATGAAAGCACAACGTGCATGATACAATGTTGTGAAGGAGAAAAATATGGAATTAAATAAGTAAATAAGAATTATGAAATTAGCATTAATGTTCAAGACAATGAACCAAAAGAAATGTTAATTAAATTAGAAAAAACTTAAATCACTATGAATCATGTAATTCTTCTTCTTTTCTAACTTTAAAATGCTCTCTTTTAAAAGTAGTTAATATTTTATGGTGGGATCCAGAAGTGTTCTTTGCCATTTAACATGATCAAATAGCATTTTTACTTAAATATGATGTATTTCCACTTACAACTGTTACAACAGATGTTGGGAGAGAACATATACGTTTATTATAAAATGCAAACCAATAAAATATCAGCAGAGAAAAAAGTTTTTTTTTTTATCCACACCTGTTTGTTCAGTGTAAGGTAGAAAAAAATAAGTTTGACAATTTTGTCTTATTTGTGTCAGCTCCTAATTTCTCCCAAAGTTGCGTCAATGAACGACAAAACCATATGTGTATCATGTGACAAACTGTGCACAGTCAAGAGGACGACGGAGCAGACCTAATGTGTGAGCTAGCAGTCAAAGGAAATGGTTCAGAGGAACAACAAAAGAGAAAAAATGAGTCAGAATCAAGAAACCCCCCATCAGTGATGGTGAAGACAAGGAACCATTCATCATCCAGGAACTGTTGTCTGATGCCAGAGCCAAAATAAAAACCCAGTGTGCACCAAATGAAGGGTTACATGATAATGACAGAAAAGCAATTTGGTCTGGCATTTGGTTATGGTTATAGTATTGCATACAACCACTTGAAATGTCTCCACAAAACATGCAGTTATCAGAGCCACAAAACACACCTTTGACCATTTTTTTAACCTAAGCCACTAAAGTAAGCAGGCCATCCTGATGCTTTCCTGATGCACTTCTATTCTCTGATACAAGGAGCATGCAGGGCCTAGAAGGCATCCTCATCAGTCCACAATCAAGAGTTGCCCTTAGAGAGCGAGTTAATAACACCACCAGAGCACATTACAGAGTTTCATCTTGCAAACTGAAGGATAATGCCAAGTTGTTTTAATAGCACATGCCACATAATATAAACGTGTCAAATATCTTAACATTTAACATTTATTTCTTGAACGTTAAAACATAGTCAATCCTGAGCCTTCAGCAACCAATTAAAAAAAACTCTGCCTGTCCACGAGATGTTTTGGTGAGACTCTTATTGTCTAACAGCATTTTGTAGTCTTTAAACCTGTCTGGCCACTCAGGAACATGATTCAAACATTTCTCAGTGTCCGGTATGCATCAATGACTGGCTGCGGGATTACGAGGTTATCTTGTCTTCTCAGGCACAGTAAGGAGATCCTGCCTGCTTAACTTGAGCCGCTGATGTAAAATGAATAACTGTGTCAAAATTAAATTGGGTGGCAGCTCCTGCACTCATTATAAACCTTATGTAATTTATCTGCTTCTTTTACTGTGAGAAGATTGGGGGGGGCAGCCGCAGAGGAGACCGTAGGAGAGATTGGAGGGGGTACAAACAGAGAAGAGAGGAAGATGGAGGAGCAAGGGCTGACTAGTGAGACAGGAAGAGAGGAAAAACTTCTCAATGATGAAACAATCTGTGCTGTTAAGCGATTGGACCAGACCTCCACCAATGAGAGGACCAGCTCCATGGCAACAGGCTCTGTCACCAAGAGAAAAGCAGCCATATCCCTCAACACCCCCATATTTTTCTCTCCCTTTCTCTCTCACGACCCCCCTCCTTTCCCCAATTAGAAGGCCCGGTGTACATATCACTGGGTACTCGCATAACACAAATAAAACAACACAGAGATCCACACACACAAAAAACCACATAAAAAAAACACACACACACAATCATGTGTTACAGCTTTAAGAACACCGCTCAATGGCAAAGACTCAACAAATACACACACATGCAACCAAATAAGGCTTGCAGATGTACACACAGGCATGCAGACATAATGGGGCTTACAAAGTGATCAGAATATGAGTCATTCACACAGTTATTTAAATGTGCAGATTGGTGATGACTCCCTTTTTATACAATGTCTGACTGCAGACAGATCTGCTCCACTCTGTGCTGATGAGAGCAGTGACTAACTATGAGGTCTGGTGGAGCTAAACCTTTAACTAAACAGATTGAGCTCTGATACACAAGAACAGATCTCCAGAATGAGGAAGTGGGCCTTAGAAGATAGAACGTTTTCCCTGACAAACACACACATATGCACAAGGTAAAGTCAGCAATCTTCACTGGGTATCATTCCTAAGTAGCCACTAGGGCTGGGCGATATGGACAAAATCAAGTATCACAATATTTTTTAGCAAATACCTCGATATCGATATTGCAACAATAATGAAGAGATGATTTTTGAAGCTTTCACAAAATATTTACACTATGAAATTTGTGATAAATAATAATCAGTAATGTGGATATAATGACTAAGTGAGTAAAAGGTAAATAATAGAACAGCTAGAACAGTCCGTTAAGTTCAGAAAATTATATATTTGACAGTAATGCAGCCTTTAAAACCAAGACGACTCTGATGACATATCACGATATTACGATATCCAAAATCTAAGACGATATCTAGTCTCATATCACGATATCGGTATAATATCGATATTTTGCCCAGCCCTAGTAGCCACCCATCTTTACTCAGCTCAAACTAGCTTTACAGGCCAGCTGATATAAGGGGGTAAACATTTGAGGTTATCCCTAAAACCTTTACTCAGGGCTCTAAACTAACTTTTTTCACTGGTTACACTGGTGCGCCTAACTTTTTTTCTTAGGTGCACCAGCACAGAAATTAGATGCACCCAAATTTTCGACCATATCGCATTCAACACCGCAGTTTTACAGGTTCACGTTTTTTAAATAGCTGTCCATATAGGCAATATTGACTTGTAAATGATTAACTAACAATCTGGTCAACATAAAGTTCTTTATTTGAACAATTCCACAAGAAAGGTAACTTCACTGAAAAGTGCTGGTGCTTAAAGTGCTTCACTGAGCTGAAATTTAAACTTAAAACATCTCAAGATAAATAAAATAGCCATTATTATGAGATAGTTTCTCATTATTATGAGATAGTTTCTAATTATTATGAGATACTAAGTCATTATTATGAAATACTAAGCCATTATTTTGAGATAGTTTCTCATAATGACTTAAAGGATCTTTTTTTTTTTTCATCACAGTGGGGGAAATGGGCTTCCATACGGAGTCGATCGTATGTGGCTCATTATCTGATGCCGTCTCCTGACTAGGGTTTGACATAACCTGGGAGGTTGATGGCTCCGTGTCAGAGCATTAGTTATGATTTTCGGACGGATCAGGCCTTAACTTAACATTCTTCACGAAAAAGTTGTCATCCGCGGCTACATGCACTCTACATCCACTCTCTCGGTCTGACTGCAGCACACGCATTACACACAGGAATCTCTGGACGACGGCCAATCGGGGGGGGGGGGGTCCCGCCTAGGCATGGGCCGGTATGAGATTCTGACGGTATGATAACCTTAGGCAAAAATATCACGGTTTCATGGTATTATGATTACAGCTCTAAAATGTGTTATTTTGAAATGTCTGTATTTAAAAACAAAAAAAAGATATAACTTTTCCATTGAACAGTCTTTTATTTTTAAACAATATATAGAACATGATGGAAAATTAGTTAATATGTATTTAAAATAAATAATAATAAAAAATAACTGAATTCTTTCTAAATAAAAAATAAAAAAATAAGGGCAGTCCTTAATGCAGTCCTTTAACTGAGGCTAAACCTGCAACTCAAGTCACGACATAAATGAATTATTTTTAGTGAAAAAAAAACAAACTTCCTCCAAGCGTGGCCGTCTGTCTTTTTACGGTAGCCGGAATATTCCCATACAGTCGACTTGGTCCGTTTAGACGGGGTGAAAAGTTTGTGGGGCTCGCCTCCTTCAGCCATCCTGTAGAGCTACCTGTTTGTAACAGCAACGGGAGGTGCGCGGGGGGAGGGGTACTTTACGCTGCAGCTGCACGCGACCTGAGGGACGTCACATTAAAAAAACCCGCTCATACCGCAGGAACGGTATAACGGAACATTTGAGCGGTTTTCAAACTGACTTTTTCATACTGTGGTATACCTTGAAACCGGTAACCAACCCATGCCTAGTCCCGCCCTTGAACCACAGGTTGAACCACAGGGAGACTTTCAGAGTCACGAACAGCTGGTCGCACCGGTGCCTTTTTTGGTGTCGCACCATTGAGAAACTAGGTTACATGTGCGACACTTTAGGGCTCTGTTACTGGAAGCATAATAATAATGGAATAGTGCTCAACCGCTGCACATTAATGGACTGAAGCTGCTACGCCAGCAGGGCCTGCTGAGAGGTGAGGAGTACCAGAAGCAGTGATACAAGCTTAAGTACACTCCAGACTTATTCTAACCATGCCTGCCTCTCTTCCTCCAAGTAGCTTCCTGTTCCTGCCTCTGTCTCAGACTCACTCCGGTTGGCGGCTGTCTCCTCAGCCTGTCGCTGGCCGTGCAGTGCCATCTTCTTTTTCACGTTTTATGGAGGGTGGCAACCAAAATAAGGTACATTACTGCCACATATGCTAGCTATGTTAGAACAAATTAACATTACATAATTACCGATAGCAGCACTGTTCGTCCCGGAACGTATCCATATTTCAGTACTGACCAGTCAGGAACCAGTTTAGTACCGGTTCTCAAAACCCCTCCCTAAACATGAGTTTAAAAACTTTTCTATATTTAGGATTGTGAAGCCATTCACATGTAATAACATGTAATCGTTTTTTATTGCTAATGAGTAAAAGGGTTGTAATGCAACTTTAAAAAATTTGACACTGCCCGACTTTCTCAGTTTGTCTGTCTGTAACAGCCTGTAGACTGATTTCTACGTGAAGAACCCGGGCTCGATTTTCCGCAAAAATACAAAAGGATGTGAAGCTTTTATGCGCTCCTTTTGTTCCCTTGCGCTAACGTCAACCAACAATCGGCATAACTACAAAACAAAAATGGTGCTATCCAAGTAGAAACAGCCTACAGATATTAGCTCTCCAGCTAATGAGACAGTTAGCTACCATAATCGACCACAACACATTTCACAACAGAAACACCCCTGCAAAGACAAGTCGCCCACTCCCTAGCACACAAACACAGAGCTAAAAGACTATTTCTTCAACAAAGGAGCAGAAAATAAGCTCCAGAGTGAGAGCAGAACACTTGCTTTTTCTGTTGGTACTCCAAAGGTGGTGAAACACAACCTTAGAGATCTTTTATTTTATTATAAGTAGTGTAAGCGACAACAAAGACGTCACCTGCAATAGGCAAATAATAAAACAGTCTGGTAAATTCGTAAAATTACATCATTTTACTGTAATGCAGCCTTTAAAACCAGGAAAAGACAACACTTGTGCGGTATCACAATATTACGATATCCAAATTCTAAGACGATATCTGGTCTCATATCACAATATCGATATAATATAGATATATTACAGCCCTATAATCATGTTGCAATAATAATTTTATTGACATTTCCTTTAAGTGTTGATCTTTGCGATGATCAATGATATCATTTTAATCTCTAAACACTTAAGTGCCAACATCCAATAAAAGTACAACAGATGAAATGCAGGGACCCTAATGAGTTTGTGCATTTCATCTGTCCGTTTTTCAAGTGATTTTTGGGTACTCACCTAATCTGTTTGGACAAAGTGCAGGTTCGGGGTGGTTGGGTTTTGTTTCCAACCCATTTCATTTCTTTACAAAACACCACTCGAAACTCGCTCGTTTTAAATGGTGAAGTTTAAGTTTACCGCAGCATCTCACTATTGTTTTGTTAATAACAGCAGTAGCAGGACAGTCTGCCATGTAATATGCCTACCAGTCAGAACTCTGACATACTTTCCCATATGAACAGTCTCCATAGTTGATATATAAATAAGCCCTGTCCGCTCAGTCAGTGGGCTTTCCTGGAATGCTTCACCCAGCCAGGTACGCAGGGACTCCAGCCCTACGGGGGAAGCACCAATGACTAGTGGAGCATAAATCAAGCTTGAACCACCACACAACTTTATTATCACTACCCCGCCTCTGCACTCAGTGTCTGGGTGTCTCGAGCTGTCTGTCTCTCTGTCTCAGTTTGTAACTGTCTCTCTGTTTAGCTGGTGGCAGACTGGCTCTGCCTCTAAGGGCGCTTTCACACCACTAGTTCGATTATTTTGGTCCGCACCAAGCAGGAAAATTGTTACTATGTAGCATACAGACTGCGGTGTGGTCTGCGTTCACACCTGCAAACGAATCAAAATTGGTCCGATTGACATTCCCTCATCTTCCGGTAGGTCGGCATTTGGTGCGGAGTCAAGCGGACCGAGACCACCTCTTTTTGGAGGTCTTGGTCCGCTTGATTAAGTGCGCACCTGAGTGCGTTTGATGCTTTCACACCAACGAAAACGAACCGAACTAAGAGCTTTTGGTCCGAATGGACTGTTTAGTGCGCACCAACTGCTGTTGGTGTGAAAGCGCCCTAAGCTTGTGATGCATATTTTAACACGCCGTGAGGCAGCTTCCTCTAGGACACACATTTGTAGGGCTAAAGACTTGGCCCCAGGTATGATACAGAAAATACCACTTACTATTTTCTGTCCTAGCCGGTTTGTGAGCAAAGGGAAGCAGCAGTAGTTTCCGCTCCCCTTCAAAACCTTTTGTAATCACTCCACTCTCAGTCTCCTGTTGGTTCTTTCCTCAAATCATGTGACACACATCTCCATTGGCAATATAGTGAGTGAGAACTTTTATATTTTGTCTGGTGGTGAGTATGATAATTTGGGAAAGGCACTATGGGATCTTTTCTTGAATACATTATAATCATCCATCTAATTAGTCTTGTTTTGTGTAACTTTATGCAAAGCCACACACGCTTTACATGCATGTCAATAATATATTATTTTGTTTAGTGTCCTATAACATTAGTTGTCTGTAGTTGTCAAAGCAATCAAGCTTACAAAAGAAATTTCTTCCCAATTTGTGTGGTTATGGCAACGAACTCAAAGGTCATGAGGTATTAGAGGTCCACCCATTAATCAGTACTCATAAGACAATTTACAAACTATCGGAATCTGGGGAAATTGGCTCCGACGGTCACCAATGGCTGCACAGCTTCCACAGGTCATGCAGGGACGTACATCCCACATTTTGCATGGAGGCTCCATACACAAAGTCAAGGTAATCAGGGTTTTCACTACCATTATAAGTGGAGCTACTTCTCTGTCCTCCCCACCGCTATCTTTGTCACACACACACACGCACGCACGCACACACGCACGCACAGCAGAGAGGCTGGTGGACACAGTGAAGTGAAGATAAATGTAGGATTATTGGAGTTGACAACAACTACGCTGTACATGTTACTGTACATCCAATAAAAGTAAAAAGCCACTTTGTAAAAAGTACTTTGTCAACAAGTAAAAACATTTAGAAAACAAATATTTGTTGAATTGTTGAACAAGCTAAAATGAAAGTTGTCTGTTTATACTCAAACTTTTTATCTTTGCCGCAAATCTTAAAATTTCTGCCTCAGATTCAAATCTGACTCAAACCCAATCTCCTCTCTCTATCAGCAGCAGAGAGAGGAAGACAGAGGACAGGAGGGATGATTGATAGTGACTCATTGCTGCTTTTGAGACCGTCTTTATCTGTGTTTAAAATATAAATCAATTATAATCCTGTTCTCAATGTATTCCTTTTTAAAAGTAAAATAATTAAAAAAGAAAACCCAATATTTTAGTCATTAAAATAGTATGGATTAGATAAATATTAAATGCCTACAGTGAACCAGTTTCTAATCAAGTCAAAGATTGTTCATTTCCGGCACTTTTGATTTTTTTCACAGTGGGTGGGAGGCTGGTGTAGGTCAATTACTCGGCTATCCATCCTCTAAACTTTCATTTTATCAGCCTTTGAAAATCCACTGTTGATCAACCTCAGGTATATTCCTAAATATAAGTATATTCTATATAGCTATATCCCTAAAATGTTAATCACTAAGTGTGAGTTGCTATCTATTTAAGTGTCTTTTTAAAAAAAACAAAACCAGATCTTTTTCCTTAAAGAATGGGACAATGGGTACTTCATCCTCACCCTCCTTTCAGAACAGGGTGTAAAATAAACATTTTGCTGTTGTACAAAAAAACATACATTTCAAAGCTCTGTTAATGAAATGATTAGCCACACTATGACACTGTTGTGAACTGCCCACTCTTCAATACTGTAGATTGTAGATTAATACGGGCTCAATCAATTGGCATGATTGACACACATGCCATGGTGTAGTCAAGTGTGATGGATGACCTACTGGGGGCGACCAAGAAGGAAAAAAAGAAGCGAAAATTACATGACAACAGCAGTTGAAGAATTGACTGATGGATCAGTGGACTCTTAACCATTAAATAGTCTAAAATGCAAGAAGCAAGAGGAAGCTACATAACCTGTTGTCATTGTGCCATCTCCATCTGACTGAACATTTTTACACTGAATGCAGTTTCTCTATTGGATTCTCTGGTGAAATAATTGCTGTCAAAACTTTTTTTTTTTACTGCGGAAAAAAATGTGTAATTAGACATTTTTTAAGCAAAGATTACAAAACATTACTTAGGTAATTTGCACTTGAACTAAGCAAGTAAGCTTCTCAATTGTGAGGATTGTCTCTGTCGAATCCACTAACAAAAAGTCGATTTCATTCTCTCCGCCATGGCTTCTGCTCTGATGTTACACACTGCTGTTCACTGTGTGTGTGGGGGGGTGGAGCTAGGCCCCGCCCTTGCATAAGCAGGCACTGACTGAGAGCAGAGCAGAGCAAGACAGAGGTAAAAATACCCATTCAGAAGCAGGTTTCAAGAGGCTTCCCTAGTCTGCAGCCACAGGCCTAGAGGTGTAAAGGGGCGTTCACACCAAGCGCGATGTCGCCCAATTGCGCGTCAAGATTACATATAAAGTCAATGCAAAGACGTGTCACACGCGACGCGATGGATGCGTGTGACACGTCTTTGCATTGACTTTATATGTAAAGTACGCCCCTTAACGTTACACAAAATTCACGGTTCGGTATGTTCCTTGGTTTTTTGTTCACTGTTCAGTACGTTTTTCTTACAACAGAAAAAAGGTGAAAGAAACCATTCTATTTCTTGCCAGGAGTCAGGAAACCTGCTGACAGCTGTTTTATTCTGATTTATGGTCTAAATGTATATGAAGTAGTTCAAACCAGCCCCTCCAGCAGTTACATGCTGCTTACACACTGATGCTTCAGTATTAATAATCTAATGATGTCACCAGTGGCGGTTCTAGCTTGAATGGCGCGCTGGGCGAGACCCCCCCCCCCCCCCCTTAGAGGTGCACAGATTTGTTTTGTATTAGCTACCTATTTTTTTTTGCCATTTCACACAACCCAGCAAAATAAAAATGTGCATGAACTATGGGCCTGTATTTATAATATTATGAATGAAATGTGCGTTATTTCGAAGAAAGTCGAGGTGTGACTGACTTTAGCCCACTAATTCCATTAGAGTATTGCTCTATTAAGTGGATCCCCCATTCCCCTCTGCCCGTTCCAGTAGGGAGACCCAGAGGTGAACTGTCCCCCCCGCCCCCTTCTCTCGCAGCTTCTGTGCACGCAGCACCATCTCAGCAAGCAGGGGCGCCTGCACAACAGAGGGTGCGCCAATTTGCCAATTCCCCGGCACAGAGTGATAGATTGACTTGACCTGCAAATAATAGAAAACTGCTTCGCGGTGCAAAGGAAATTTTTTTTTTAAGAGCTCGTGCCGCCCCCCCATGAGTCATGACAAAATGCCGCCCTGGGTGCTTGCCCAATTCGCCTATATCAGGGACTGCTACTGGATGTCACATATAATAATTTATCAGTCAGAGGAACCAAACCACTACTTTCACTGCAATACTTTTTAACTACATTTTTCCGTCTCAGAACTGCTTCTTACGATGTGCTGTCTGACCACGATCAAATCGAATAATTTTATTGTTGTTCTGAAATGCTTTAATGAAAGGCGAAGTGACAAGTCAACCTCCACAGAGAGGAGGGGAGGGGCTGAGGAATAGCGTTGCACTCTATTATTATTGGTCTCTTGTCTGTCATTCTGACGGCAGCGTCACTCCAGCGTAACCAGGGTAACCAGGTTTCCTTTGCTAAGCCAACTAGCAAGCATCCATAAGCATGCTACAGCTAAATGGTGCGCTGCCAAAATGTTCCAGGTGAAACTTGTTCTCTAGAACAATTGTTCCAGGCATGGATTATAAACCTGTTTTGACATTTTAATTGTTTGTGTGACAGAGCATATTCTACTGCATGGACAAATACTCGTACCGTTTTATCCCTAAAAAAGGTCCCATATTATCAGAAGCAATCAATGTGCATTATCAGAACAATAACATTAATTTTCTTACTTAAATCAGTCAATAATATATTGGCCACAGATATATTGGGCATCCCTACTAAGTATATGTTAAATAATGCACTGGCTAAGAGTTAGATGGGTCCAGATGGTGGTCAATGTCATCTATGATCTGCACAAACACTTCCATTTGCCATAGCCACACTTAATAACAGCTGGCTGGCTGGGCTGCCATACCAAAACAGCGATGTAGGCTTCAGTGCTGCCAACCAGCCGGCCTAACCCAGAAGTCAGGCATCAAGCCAGTCAAACAGCCAGGCTGTCTGTGCTGGGCCAGCAGAAGGTGTGGTCTCTTACAATGTGGCTTGTGCACTCCAGAATAGCCAGCAGGACGGCAGCATGCCAGTCCTTCAGATATCTATCAAGCCAACATACAGCTCAATCTTGCACCCAACATCCCCCCTTCAACTTAGGTGCCAGGGGTACAAAGGAGGGAGGAGAAACCCTAGTCAGCTATATATAGTTCCCTCAAATCTCACAGTCTGAAAACCCACAGGTCAGGGTCTGCAAACCAAACACAGACCCAAGAAAAGATCTCAGTATCAAACACAACAGATGCAATCTCTAGTATCTATCAACTTTGAACAGCCAAACAGCAGCAATCAAGTAAAAACATGGCCTCTGTCCAGAGCTGCATAATTTGGAAAAAATATCTAATTGCTATTATTTTGAATGATATTTTAATTGCGATATGATTAGAAATATTAGAGAGAATGATCATTTTTACATAATTATTCTCATTTTCGTACCAAAGCATAATAAAATGGTGACGGTGTGATTTTTGCAGGGATCTATGCATAAGAAGTTTTTTTAGAATTTGACATGTAGGCAAGCACATCTCTGCAGTATGACAGTATTTCATTTAAAACCATTTCGTCTTAAATAAACACTACGCCTCCTACAATTTGAAAATTGTGGTATGCTATCTTGTGATTTCAATTAAAGAAGTTTGTTGCCATCGCTTAATACATTTAATTATTTGCTCTCTACTTATCCATCTCATGTGTGTGAGGGAATGAGTTTGTGTGGTTTACTGGCAACACTGCAGCCCCAGCGCAGGCTAGGAGGTAGTGTTAATTAGAGAAACTGCACACTGCAGCGAGTAGCTAGATCACGTAGCTGACCTGACAGCAGTGGCAAGTCAGCGTCGCGCTGCGCTATGCCATCTGTTTACCTGTAAAAGCCAACCACTCCCAATACTTACTCTCGTCTGCTTAAGGATAGCAATTTATCTGATTCCACCTTCTTCCAAGTTTTATTGCCTCTCTGTCCCTCAATCTCTTCATCCATCACTGTGTTATAATTACGTCAGAAACAACCGCTCCTAAACTTGTTCTGGTTTTCTCCACTTTCTCTCTAATCTCAATTATTCATCATTTACTCTGTCATTTCTGTTTGAAAATGTCAACTATTGGCTTTAGAGGACTCTTGTGGGCACTTTTTTTTCTCCTTTCTCTCAGTTGCTCCCTCTGTCCGTCTCTGTAGAAACATCAACAAGTGGGTATGTCTCTCTCAGCATTAGGCAGTTATTAGGCTGGCCTAGTTTGCACCACAATCATGTTGGCCCTAAAGCAGTTAAAGTTTAAAGTTTATTCTACCATTTTAAATAAGCGCCATCATGCCTGTACTCAAGTGAAAAAAGGAACTATTACTTTTCATTATTTATTATCATCATCATATTTTTTCATGTCGTTCCTGGATAGCGTCAGAAGAGAGATGACAGGAAATGTGGGGGAGAGATGGGGATCAGCACAAAAACATGAACAAATATTTGCTGCCAGAATCAAACTATGAATGTTGCGGTTATGTAGCATGTATGTAAACCCACAGGCTACTGGCCCAGTCTTATTCTGAAGAAAATAAACTAACAGACCAACATTAATAAAAATAAATACATGAGGATAAATAGGACAGTTGAACACACACATACATGAGTAAACATAGTGGAAACCAGCAGAGAGAAATAAAGAAGGAGAGACGCTAAGGAAGCAAACGTGACAGAGGATACAGAGTGGAAATTTCTTCTTTTTTTTTAAGATTTCTTTTTTTGTCATTGTTGATCAAAACAAAAAGACTTTAAAGGCAATTACAGTAGTCGTTACTCCAGGGGTTGCTATTGATTCACCCCCCCCCTCCCATCCTCTCCCACTAGAGCGTCCTCTCTTTCACACCCTGTCTTTTTCCCCACACATTTCCAATTAGTATGCAGGAGTGCGGTTTCAGGAGAACAAGCTACCTGGGGAGCAGTAATCCAAAGTCACAAACAAACAACAAAAGTAATGGTCATAAGACAATACAACCCATCATGCAACCAGACAGCCCAAAACCTGTCAGTAAGAGCTGTAGATGGACATTTTACAAAATTTGCTATGACCAATAAAGAATTACATTTAAATTTTTTTCTAGCATAAGAAAACTGACTGTAATGTTATCATATTTATATTTCATATTTAACCTTGATCAGTGTCAATGTGAAGGACTGACAGAAATCTGTTGTTTTCAAATCATACATGTTGAACAACAGCTTTAAAGTCCAGTGTAATGGAAAGGAGAGCATCTTTGGCTTCTCTACTTTTACCTGGACAAGTGACTTCATGCCTGGATAAGTGAAATTTACCAAAAGGACAAGTGCCTCAAAAAGTGAATATAATGTAATGATAGATCATGGCATTATTTTTATTTTATGAGCCACATCAAGCTAGTTGAATGAGGGTGTATCACTTTACACACTGATGCATCTTGATTTATTACAATGCAGAGAGGTACACACACACACACACACACACACACACACACACAGAAAGAGGCAGTCATTATATAAAACAGCCATGTCCAGCACACAGACGGGAATAGAGGATGTCAATTTTTATTTTTTATTTAAAAAGATGTGATGAGGAAGATTGCAAGGCTATAACCATCTGAACAGAGGATGAGATGGAAAAGCCAGGTCTTGCAAACCTGAAACAGTGCTGAGGCCATGAGGACTGTTTGCTATTTATAGCGACAGATTTTTTATTCAAGAGGGCTCTGCTGTTGTGCTTTCTCTCACGCTTGCTCCGTCTCTCTCTCTACATTGTGTTCAACAAAAATAAGAGGAGAAAACAGTGACGTAAATGCATATTGTCGAAGGAGATTTCCTATTTCTGATGCATTTATAAACTGTCATTATCACAATCCATGACTACACCTTCAAACGAAGATGATCATTGTGGAAACAAAATGTCAGGGTCCTCTTAACACAGGACTTCTTACGTGTAGCCTTATGCAAGTCCATAGGTCACCCCTTTTCCCTGCACCCCTCCCCTGTATGACAGTATTGCAGAGTGACGCCTACCTCTCCGTGACTCTCCACCCCCACCAGGCCACCTCCACCCTCCTCCCACACAGGGACACAGTGGAAGGGAATTCCTCATTACCTCAGCATTTGCCTCCCTGAACAGGTTTTTCTGTGTGTCTGTACATATACACAGACGCACACACAAACTGACCACTGGGTGCATATATTAAAACATGATTAAAGTCACCACAATAAGAAAGCAGTGCCCAGCCTATAATGTGTAAAAATCTATTTACCTCAAACCAATCATGTCTTTCCTTCCAGCTCTGCACACTGAATGAAATAAAATGAAATGCACTTACAAAAGTAGAAACAGTATGTATAGAATATGAAACTATCTTCCAGCAAGCCTCATTATAGGATTCTTCTTTTTTTTTTGCACTGTTATTAAGGCATAATTAAATAAATTGCTGCAGGAACTTTACAAAGAGCAACAATGAAAAGTGCCAAGATAAGAGGCAATTACACAGCGGTAACGACTGCAGGTTGAACCACATTTTAAGAACTAGCACATGAACAGGCTCCATCTCAGCAAAAAAATTATTAACACCCACTGACAAAGACACAGAGACACACACGGCACATGCTTACTGTATTTAGAGTTCAGCTCTGTGGATCCCCGGCCAAGTCGGATCAGGTGTCTCACAGATAAAAGCACATTACCGCAGGAGAAGCAGCAGCAGCAGCGCTGGACCAACACAATGCTGACATTAGTTTTATCTTGCTAAACAGTACAGCTGAATAAATCCCATTTCCTGCAGTGTGTAAATCAGCTGGGGTGTTCATCACTATCACTCACTTCAGCTCATTCTACTTTCTTCCTCCTCACGCTTCCGTTCCTGTCTGGGAGGTATCAACACCTCTGTTTTGTTAATGGGTTTCATGAAATTGGACAGAAAACTCAATTTTGACTGCCCCCTTTCTTTTTCTGAATGAAGCACAAGCACTACAGGGAACAGAAAGCCTCGCTTTCCGACTGGCTCCCTCTCTGACTACTGCTCTTATGCTATCATGCGCACAGTTTGCACCGCTCCCTTCTCCTCCAACCCTCCCTTTCATGTGGATTCTCCCTCTCTCTCTTTCTCTCTCTCACATATCTTGTTTTCTCTCTGCCTCTGTGTAACAATTGCAATGACAGCCAACCCAGGGCTTGCAAGAAGCCCAGCTGTTCAAAGGGCTGCTTAAATAAGCCAGTATGTCATTTAATACAACAGCAGGATGCTTATATGAGAGGTAAATTTAATAGAATTATTTTTCCGCAACTACAGTTGAGAGTTTGGTCATTTTTTGCAATAAGGACATAAGCCTACACCTGCAGGCATGAGGCAAACACCCTCTAGTCACCATACATCACTCTCCATTTCATGGGAAGATATGTAGTCAATATCTGTAGACTGGGAATGGACTAAGTGAATGACATGAAGTACTGACAGCTGCTGGCGAAACAGAGCACTGCTGCAATGGTCAAAAAAAAATACTGAAACAAGGGGGTTTGAAGACCCTAACCCTAACCCTAACCCATAGTGTGTGTGTGTGTGTGTGTGTGTGTTAGCTGGGAAAAACCTTAATCCCACAAGGCAACATATTTGCATCTCCTCCCTGCAGCCCCCTCACTGCAAACAGTGGCTGAAAGGCACAGCGAACAAGAGGCAGTCAAAAGTTCAGCATCAAAGGAAACGTCAGCAGGGAACTCTCGATAAGGTGGCATAAGTCCAGGGATGTCTGCCTTATAGATGGCTGAGTTCCTGAGCTGTCAGTACGTGACCAGGCTTCACCGGGCTTAGCTTAAGATTGAACAAAACAGTATGTGGCCAAGTTAGGCAGTGATCCAGCATCGAATTACATTCAAGTAGCAGTAAACAAGCTGGTCTCTGATAGTTCAATCAAGATCAAGATGATCAATCCCCCATACCAACTACACAGCTGGACAAACCACAGCAGAATAAAACAAAAGAATAACAAGAATAATAAATAAAATAATAAAAAAGCAACAACAAGTGCTCACTGCAGTCTGAGTGAACATTAAAAGCATGTCTACAAGGTAAGCGATACACTTCACTGTTTCAGTTGTATGGATGGACTACCTGTGCTGTGAGGTATGAACTACAGAACAACTCCAGTGTAACATAATGTAAACGTGTGCAAACATATACATGAAATGTCAACATAGAACAAAGAAGAGGAGTGTGTCTAAACTTTACTTTTAAGAATCACCAAGAAGAGAGGAGCATGTTTTCTTAATGTCCCAGATCTTGCATGTTTGGAACTGGTTCTCCAACCCTAATTGCAGTCCATGTTGGACGCCCACGTAGCACCCAGGACTGTCACTGCTTGCACTTACCAATGCAAATAATTTCTTTATCATTCTTTACTTTAATCTTATTTTTTTTATTCATTGTTTTAAATCCATTTTACATGATACACATATCTGGTATGAAAGCAGCTGTACACAAACTGTTTTACTGCACTACAATTTGAAAATGGACCAACATCCCTATGAAAGAGTCTTGGGTGCTGGCATCTCCTGCAAAGATTACATGGAGCAGATTTGGAACCTGATCCATAACAATAAGAGAGAGGTCATGTTTTTCGGCCACTTTGGGATACAGTTGTTCATATTTACATATCCGTCCAGTAGGGCTGGGTATTGTTAAGAATCTCACGATTCCATTTATTAGCGATCGCGCTAATAAGCGGTAACAGAGGTAAAAGGAAGCTTTACTCTCACACGCGCTGCTTTTATAGTCACCCAAACACACGCAGACACACACAAACACACACACACACGCAGTCACTCTCTAATGCGCGCTCTTGCTCGTTTACTCCAGATTCCGGGAGATTACGTCTCATTTGCGGGCATCAGGGAGCCGCTATAAATATGCGGGAGACTCTCGGAACTTCCTGGAGAGTTGGGATGTCTGATGTTGGCGGCATTGTCGGTGACAATTGCCGGTACTTTCTCCGTTAATCCCCATTCATTTATTGACTCCGTCAACAAGTGTGTTGTTGTTGTTTGGTCGAGTGCTGGCTGCCTCCGTCCATACAACGCAAATCACACAGGGGGGGGCGCGATCGCGCTTATAAGCGGTAACAGAGGTAAAAGGAAGCTTTACTCTCACACGCGCTGCTTTTATAGTCACCCAAACACACGCAGACACACACACACAAACACACACACGCACACGCAGTCACTCTCTAATGCGCGCTCTTGCTCGTTTACTCCAGATTCCGGGAGATTACGTCTCATTTGCGGGCATCAGGGAGCCGCTATAAATATGCGGGAGACTCTCGGAACTTCCTGGAGAGTTGGGATGTCTGATGTTGGCGGCATTGTCGGTGACAATTGCCGGTACTTTCTCCGTTAATCCCCATTCATTTATTGACTCCGTCAACAAGTGTGTTGTTGTTGTTTGGTCGAGTGCTGGCTACCTCCGTCCATACAACGCAAATCACACAACGGTGTTGCTCACTGCGCCCCCATTGGCCAGGGGCTTGAATTGATTCAGAGGATTTAATGAATCGATATTGAATTGGGAAAAAATATATAGCAATGCATTGATGAATCGATATTTTTACCCACCCCTATTTTCCAGGCTTATATGAATGCTCTACATTCATTCTGTTTTTGAATATACTGTATTTTTCAGATTTGGGACATCACGATGACAAGAAGATGTTTGATTCAAATCAACAGTCAGAAATTGTGGACCTTTCACAAGATAAGCAGGTTTAGCACAGCACTGGCCTTCTAGCTTTACTTTACCAAATTAAGAAGAATTTAACCTATAACTCTGCAATCCTAGCACAAGCCTGGGAAAAAAGTTTGTCTCAGGTTGACCACATGACTGGGATAAAGGGGATGGCACTAATGCCATCTAATGCCTCAAACCAAGTCGAGCAGCTTCTTCTACCTTTGGGCAGCCAGGTAACCTCTCTCCCAGGACGATAAGAGAAGGCAGCAAAGGGCTTAGGAAGAAGGAAGGAGAGGTGGGTGGAGCTGAGTAAGGATCAGTAGCCAAAGATACCACAGATAAACTGTTCAGAACTGTGAATACGATCACCTAACAAGGTGTTGCAGTCTCTGCACGCAGTGTGTGACGGAGGTAAAGCAAAGTATTAAGAAGTACTGTGAAAATAGTTACTATTTACACTGGACACTTACTAACAGACCAACACTACCTTTAATAAAATACAACTTTGTGGAGACATGACCAGTTTTTTATTGACTTACGATTAAGCATGAGCTGAATGAAGCCTTTTCTCCACAAAACCTTAAAGTTAAGCTAACCATATATTAAGTCAATAGATATTCATTCTAAAAGTCTGTTTTTCAATCAGTTTTACTAACAAAGCAGACACTTAAAGCTCTGCTTGGATCCTACAATCCAAAGTTTAATTGCAGCATGTGACAACATTTCTATTTTCTTTCCCTTTGAACTATCATGTGAAAACCCTCCAGCTTTGCAGCAATGACACTGAAGTCAGGCAGCTATACTGAATCTGAGACCCGACTTACATCCATGCAACCAGTCACCTCCCTTCTACGCCGATCAATAATTTACATCAAAGCAAGCAATGAGGGATAGGTACGGAAACACAGGGTTGAAAATTAGTGAGACAGGAAGATATCAAGAGAAGAGCACAGCAAACAAAAAGAAATAGAACAGGAAAAGTAGAGGGAATAAATAACGATGGAGAGAGACAGTGAAACAGAAGCAGGAGCGGTTAAGAGAAGAGAGAGAGATAGGAGCAACAGCAACAGCACCACGCATGGTGCTCTGGCAGAGATCTATAAATAGCTCTTCAAATCTCTCTAGAAAAAGCCACTCTTCTGCTTCTGCAAACAGAGATTCAGAGACAGAAGCAGATATGGATACCAGGCAGTCAGATAAACACAGAGATCGTGTCCTATTGGATAGCAGCTACCTATTTCAATTAAATCAGCTTTTAAAAACAGTGATAAAAACCAGTTCTACATCAGTCAGAAATAACAAATATTTGATTATGGGTAGTGAATACAGTAAAAGCAAATAGATTACCTTCAACACAAAAAAACATATTTACTTGTGTACAAACTAAGAATTGTTTATAGTCATGCATTCTGCAAACCACAAAAATTAATAAGCACACGTTTCATTCTTAAAATCTCAAATTCTGCACTCCCACAAACCACCAAACAATTATTTTGAATATGATAATGTTACTGCCAGATGTGCAACTTGCCGGGTGTGAGGGGGAAAACATGCTGACAGGTAGGCAGGATACTCAATCTTTCTCAAAACTGGCCTTAGCAACAGCAGACTGTTGATTCAATGACTCACCTCCATCAGCTCCTACTATGGATAAGCCCTTTCTCAATGATACTACAATCACACTCAATATTTTTCAGGAAAGACAGATGCAGAAAGTACAGATGGAAATGCAAAAGTGCCAACGGGGGTCACATTTAGTACATAGAAGAACCACCATGTTCACCACAGAAATAAAAAAAAATGCACAGTAGGTACCTGCTTAATCTGTCTTTGATCTCGCTCAGAATAGTCATAGAAACACATATATTATGATATTTTCAAGATAATCTGAACATCAAATGTGACTGTTTTAGCAGTCCATGCCTGCCTATCACTTGCCACTTCTCAACATCACATGGCTTGCCATTGCCAACTGATATGATTTTTTTTTTTCCGGACACACGCTGTTTTCCCAGAGCAGATGTTTGAATCACAGCTCAGGCAGTCTGTGCTGTGATCCCACCTTGTTCGACACAACAGTCTTGCTATCTATTTTCAGCTCAAGTGTTAAAACACAAACCTAAAGCCAAGGCACAGAAAGCGATTGCTATTCTACAAGTATTTCTTGATAAACTGCATTTCTTGTTTGAATCGTCATTAAACCAATGTGACTTTAAACAGCAAAAAAGGAATGACAGGTTTGTTTCTGTCGCATCCCAAAAAAAGAGTGTAGGTAAAAAAAAAATGCTTGGAAAAGCCTTGATCACAACATACACATTCATGCCATGGTGCTATGAACATCGCCTCAGATAACATTTTTAGGCAAACATCTAAATCAGCTCACTTTAGGCTTCAGATGCTGCTACCACTCAATCATTAATACAAACTATGGGTTTGACTTCACCTTCTTTTCTATAGTTTCTGACCATCAATGGAGATTTTACATATATATTAAGATAGATATATATATATAGTCTCAGGGTACATTGGTATAAATACCCCCTTGTTGTCAACAGCTAAGGTGGAACTGTTACAATGAACCAGTCCCACTCATTTCAATTTCATTCAATCAAACAAATGAAATTGCAAAGTCTCTTCTACTGAGTTTACATGTGTCTTTCAAACTAAGATTAGAAAAATTAAATGTTAACAAGGCCATCTCGTGTCAGGCATGGAGACCCCCCTCCTCGGACTTTTAAAGAGGTGCTTCACGTTAACATATCTGACTGAGAATCATGGACAACATCGATTTTTTAACTTCTGAAGTCATCTCGGAGGGTTGAGCTCACCGTTTTTGCTGTCTGTGTGTCTCGGGTCCGTGTGGAGAATCCTTCAAGTTGTGTCTGTAGAGAACAGATGGCAGTATGAGCAGAGCCAAGGGCTGTGTAGTTGACTGAAAATATTAGCTTTCCCACACGCTAACAATAGCTAGCACACGGCTTTTTAGCTTGCGAGTATAATTAGCCACCTAGCTAACGTTAGCCTGCTAGCTAGCCTTTTCTTTTCAGTGTACGCTGCGTTAAGAGCACAACTGGTTAAACAAACAAGTAGCGGGTGTTTACAGCGAGGCGAGCCTTGTTATTAAACTCTACCAGCGCTGTCAGGTCTAAAAAAAAAAAAAGAGTAGCCAGCTTTGCGAATGACTTACCAGTGCTAATATAATGGTGCTGCTAGCTTGAGTTGGTTCACTGCGATCCCCCCGACTGTCAAAATAGCGCCGCGTGAGGGAAGAGTGGCATGAACGGTACCGATAACAAGCCAGCGAAGGAGCGGAGCAGGCGAGGCAGTCGACTCCGCTACAAGGAATACAACGTAATGACAACAAAACGCCCAAAGAATAAAAGGACACAAAAATGAAAGAAAAAAGAAACAAAACGCTATTCCCCCTGCTTGGCTCAGGCTTATGTGTGTGTGTGTGTGTGTGTGTGTGTGTGTGTGTGTGTGTGTGTGTGTGTGTGTGTGTGTGTGTGTGTGTGTGTGTGTGTGTGTGTGTCGGCGTCACTTCCCCCCACCCCCCTTCTTCACTCAGAGTTTACGTCAGCGGCGTCCCTCCTTAGTGGCAGGGAGACGTTTCACTTACTCTTTTAAAAGTTATTCTAGTGAAATAAAAACAACAACAACAAACACATCTATAAGAGCTCTGTTCCAAAGAGATATTAGTACATTAAAATGTAATCAGTTTGTGGATGACACGGTGTGCAAGAAGGCCTGCTTCTACCTAATCGATACTTAATCACCAATAAAGTTAAGGACATTTCCTTTAAACTCATTCATAAAGTCTATCTCAGATAAAAGATTATCTTAAAAAGAGATTTAAAAGAGACATTGATGTGAGTTGTAGTTTTTGTTATGAATGTCCAGAAAGTATTGTAGCCTACATTTATTTTGGCGTTATGCCCATTTGTGAAGAAATGTTGGCAAAACCTTTGTGATTTTATTGAGAATATTGATGAACGTTTTTATTTAATTTGGAAGAATGTATTGTTTGGTCTCAAGGAAAATAGCACACAGAGGAATTCTCATTTGTACATGATAAATCTTATTATTATAATGGCCAAATTCCATATCCATAAATGTAAATTTACAGGTAAGGAACCATGTTTTATTGCATGCATTTAGCAATGAGATCAAACAATACATTCTTTCAATTCAATCCTCCCTAAAACAAAAAGCAATTAAAACTGAACACACTATGCTATGTTAAAAATCTTTATATAGATCTCCGAGTCATTTTTGGTTAGATGGTTAGCTGTTTAGAGCACTGCAGCATTTCATGAAGGCACATCATGTTTCACTTGTCTAATCCAGTCCTTAAATATATGTCAATTTATGAATACCTTATAGTAACCATTATCAGGGCGTTATTGAATGAGTGAGAGTTTCCCCTCTGTTTTTGATCACTTGCCTTAGTGGGATGCAAATTATTCCAAAATGTATTAATGCATATAGGCTAATCATGATTGACTAGGGATAGAAAGGTATATAAATGTATATTTACTTTTAATTTACACATTTGTCCTACAGGGCCCTGTACCTGAGAAAATGTTAGTTGTAATGGCTAAATGTCCCCACATGTTGGCAGGCAAGTACTGCAATGCTTTGGTAAGGCCTTATCGCTCAACTTCATATTCAAGGCACAAAAGAAATAAAAGGGAGAAAAAAACACATTCATAGTAAGAACTACTTATGTAACATATATGATACACTTATACAGTTTAGAAAATGTTCTGAGCAGACTTGATTTGATTGTCAATGCAGCTTGTCTAAAATGTGTCCTGCTGAACCCAAAATGTGTCCTATTTTAGGAAAACACATGTGGTAGGTCTTAAATCATTAAAGTCATCTCTTTTTACTGAGTGCAGCCATATTTCTCTTGCGTGCATTAGTCTCAGTTTTCGTCTTTTAATTTGTTATTTGTTTTTGTTCTCTCATCATTTTTATTCCTGTTCCTTATTTTATCACTTGTTCTGTCTTATCTGCTTTCAGTCAACTGTAAAGCACTTTGAACTACACCAGCCTGTATGAAAGGTGTATATAAATAAAGTTTGATTGATTGATTGATTGATTGACATTGAACCCTTTACCCAAGTCCATAAAGTGTAGTCTACAGAAGTAGCTTTCTTGACACTTGACAAGATTATTAACCTTTAAAGATAGCCTAATTTACCTACCCATACCCTACTACTGTAGCATATTGCTCGGTCACCCTTCTCAATTAAAAAAAAGAAAGAAAATATAAGATGTCTATCTAAAGTAAACTGGCTGATGAGGACGAATAATGGATTGTGTGTGTCTGTGTGTCTGTGTGTCTGTGTGTGTGTGTGTGTGTGTGTGTGTGTGTGTGTGTGTGTGTGTGTGTGTGTGTGTGTGTGTTTGTGTGTGTGTGTGTGTGTGTGTGTTTGTGTGTTATATCAATTAGGGCATTGTATTTCAGTATCTACTGTGGGCCTAAGCTTCCAGAACAGCTTCAATGCACCTTGACATTGATTCTACAGTTTCTGAACTCTACTGGAGGGATGAACACCATTCTTACAAAAAGAAATTCCCACATTGAGTGTTTTGATGAAATGTTTCATCATAGGATAAAGATGATCAATCAGAATAACTTTGTATTGATTTTCAGTGACCCTTCCCTCTAATGGGACAAGTGGACCTAAACCAAGCCAGCAAAATGCAGTATAACAGAGCCACCAGATCCTCTCACTGTAGATGTCAATCATTTTAAACTGTCTTCCATCACAATTTTGGTGGACTGGTCTAGCCTACCTAGGATTGTATTCCAATACTGTGAGAACCGATACAGAAAAGACAAGCTAATACGGTCAATAACATTACAGAAAGACAGGAGTCATAACATACACACAAACGTACGTACTTACGCAAATGAGACGTAATTTTGTAGTCATATATTATGCCACCTTGCAGCAAACGTGATAGAACCTGTTTCAAATACCGTGCTGAGGTCTCCACCTCATAGCCTCGAGCATTTGCACATGTTAAACTACAATTCAATTGTTTGGTGTTTGCGAGCTCGTGAGGGTTTTTCTCTAACTGGGTTAAAGTGCACTGAATTTCAACTTTGATCGGCAGGAGTGATGGCTGCTCAGTCACCCTGGAGAGGACAACGTGGCACTGTGGTGACATTCTACAGGTAGTCTACGACCTTATTATATCAAATTTATCTCACAATGTTACAACATTTTAAGCTGATATCATTACGACACCACAATAAAACGCACAGATTGGATATGACTCTCTTTCAGGTGTTTCCTTGACAGTAATGTTACTTTTCTTGTGTGCCACTAGTCGTCACTTGCCTGTGTTGGCGATTGTGAGTCAGTAGCCTACGTGTGAGTGCGTGTTTTGTGTGTGTGTTGTGAGTGCATGTGTTGTGTGAGAGAGAGGGACACACAGATGCTTTCCTGTAATTTCCTCTGTGCCCCGATGCGCTCATTGGTGCGTCCCTCCAACGTGTCACCAGTTTTGGTGGATTACCCCAGATATCTTCACCATCAGTAGGGTGTAACACCACTCCTTTCTCTCAACTTCTGTGTGCACGGTGTCCAGCTGCCAAGAAGGACCTGTGATAACACTTTGGAAACTTGTGTCATTCAAAGAAGCATTTGGGAGAAAGGATTCGAGTATTTTTATTAGTTCTTTTACGCACGCCGAGCACAAAAATGCATCTATTTGCTTCAGAGTCAAGGATGACTTCGTCATTTTCATTCCTAGCGCTCCTGTTTCTGGTGTCCTGGCTGTTGAAGGGTTTCTGTGTTAGTGGCTCCCCAGGTTGCGCGTCCTGTGGCTTGCCGGCGATGGATAAAGAAGCAGAGGAACTGTTGATGATAGAGATCGCCAAACAGCAACTTTTGGAAAAACTGCACCTGAAAGAAAGACCAAACATCACTCACACGGTGCCTCGGGCGGCGCTCTTCACTGCTCTGCGCAAACTGCATTCGGGGCGCGTCAGACAGGATGGTACTCTTGAACTAGAAAACAGTATACCTGCAAAAGATCAAGGCTATGAAATAGTGAGCTTTGCAGATATAAGTAAGTGTTGTATTAATCTTTTACATTGTCAAGCTGTTTTTTCCCCCGTGTTATGGCACTGAAACGTCACGACCGCATTTTATGTGCCTTTTACGCAAGTCAGTGCGTAAAAGGCTCACCAAATGAGATCAGGTACTCCGCGTGCCTTGTTAAATACTGTTCCAAAAATGTAGTAAAAGTTTTAGATTACAGTTTCGTAAAAGTTTAAGATTACAGTTTCTGTCATCGGGTTTATTACATGTCTACGGCTAGTGCTGAGCTACTATTAAAGGTCATTAATGCATAGTCATAGGGTAAAATGGATGTAAGAGATTGACCATTCCTTTATTTCATATTAATCTGTAGATTTACATTACAAGTATGGTTATACATTATTTACTCCTTTGCTTGTGTGAAATACCTCACAATCTCTAAAATAACCAAAATACTCACAATCTGTTTTTTTTTTTGTTTTTTTTTACTATCATTGATTCATAGATGAACCAGTGAGCAATGATGAGGCCAGCCTCAGTCTTGCATTTCAGTTTCTGCAGGAACATGGCAAGAGTGTCCAGGTCCTCCAGTCTTCTCTCTGGATCTATGTCCGCTCCTCCAAGGACCCTCACCGGGACTCACGCCTCTCTGCCAGGGTCTTCCTTTCAGCAGATGGCAGGGTATCATCCTCTAACCGCACCCTGGTGATAGAAAAGATGCTCGAGGTCCAGGACAGTAACTGGCACACTTTCCCCATCACCCGCACACTGCAGTCCTTCCTGGATGGTGGCCAACACCAACTGCGTCTGGAGGTTAGCTGTGAGGAGGATGGGAAGAACCTTTGCTCCCTGGATAACTCTGCCGATACCCCGAACCAACCCTTTCTGGTGGCCCAGGTGCGTCTCCGTGACAACCACTCCAAACACACACTCAGAAAGCGCTCTCTGCGTTGTGGTGAAGATGTAACTGTGTGCTGCAAGAGAGACTTCTACATCAAGTTCAAGGATATCCAGTGGCATGACTGGATCATTGCACCTGAAGGCTACCATATGAACTACTGCATGGGTCAGTGCCTCCAACATCTGTCTGGTTCCCCAGGTATAGCATCATCATTCCATGCCACTGTCTTCAGCCAGCTGAAAGTCAACGGCATTAACACAGGTGCCTCTTCATGTTGTGTTCCCACTGAGCGCAGGCCACTTTCCATGGTCTACTTCAACTCTCAGCACAGCATTGTCAAAACGGACGTTCCTGATATGATAGTAGAGTCCTGTGGATGTACATAAAAGAGAGTATGAGAGAAATATTGCAATTAATATGAATTTGCTTTCATGCAGTTTACCTAAAACAGAGATAAGAAAGATACAAGACAGGGAAGATACAAACACACATGTACAGAGGAAAGGAAATGTAAGCATTTCTCTGTGTTTAGTTAAGGACAAATAGCATTTGTGTTACTACATAAGAAAAACTAATTGAATTCAGCACATCACTTTAGTATTTCATTGACAGAAGAAAAAAACTATATAAATCAGAGGTCACACCAAAGGACACAATAAGAACTCAAAGCGATTAATATGAAGCCTTCACTGTAGAGTAAAATGTATAGCTTTAAACTTTGTCTTTGTATATATGAGGTATTTATTTAGTCTTAGACAATTGCTGCTGGGATCCAGTTCAAATATGCTGTAAAATATTTTATGAATCTCAGGAAATTGGGATCAGAACTGATGCCACCCAAACTCTTTCAAAGCACATTGGCTAAGTTTCCAGTATATTTCATAATATAGTAATGTATGTCCACATACAAATAATAAATGCTTTTTTTACTTTTTATTTTTACAGAACTGTTATACTTACATGACTAATATTGCACCTTCTCTTAGTCTACTTAAATGCTTCCATTTAAAGTGAGTTAAGAGACCCTTGATTTAAAGTGTGCCTTCTTTATTATCTTGTGATGACAAATCGCAACTTATACATTGAGTATCAAGTCGTCTTGGATAAAAGGGGTCTAAAAACCAAAGAGAATCAGTTCTGCACTTCTGCTTGAATCTTATTTTATGTATGCAGCATCATTTTCATTTTTCCCTTTAGTATTGAATGTGGACCTGTGACACAAAGTTTATAAGGACAGTTATTTGTATTCTTATAATTTGACTTTTTCTTATATTACATCCAACAACTATTTTCATTTTTGTGCAAAGTTGTGATGAGAATAATTTAGTGAAGTGGAAACTGAAAGGGTTTGAACTGGAAAAATCTGCACCTGATGATGCAGGCTGAAATATGTTTGATCAGCATCTCCACTGTATTATTTGCACAGGACGGCTAATCAGTTGGGCAACTGTGGTACTGACAACATTTGAACTCAAGGTCATTTCTCAGCTGCATGAGCAAACATTTGGCTATTGCTTCAGTGTCTGTTAATGTGAAGGTCTGCGCAGCAGGTAGGTCAATGGGCATGTGCTGTTGCACGTTGGCATTTATAGCTCTCAAAGTCTAAAGTTTTCTGGGATGATGTAAATTTAGAAGCTTTCCAGCTAAAGGTAAAAAAAAAAGGCCACTATGCATACTGAAATCATTTGACTTAAAGAGTGGTGTTGATGGACACTGTTGCCCCACAATACAACAAATAACACAAATGGAGGACCTACCCACTGCTTAACACTTTAAGCCTTTTTTTTTGCATGTGAAATTAGTATTACAAAGCTGACATCTGTCAGCACATGATTTGTATCATTTCATGCTAGTAAAAAATATAATGTACAATACTTTGTTAACTACAAAAGTATTACACTGCCAGCAGTAGTAGATGTTAGCTCATGGTATGGAAATGGGGCAAATCCTTGTTTACTTTTTTTTATTTTTTTTAGCCTACTTGGTTTACACCAAGCAGTGTAAAAGTCAAATATCTTTTTTATGCTTTCTGGATGGTGTCTCAAGGGTGGTAATTTTCCTCACTGGATTGGTAAACTGCATGCTTTAAGTACCTGTAATGTACAGCCAAGAGGCAACAAGCAAAACTTTGAGCAAATGAAGATGGAGCATTTTGATCATTAAGATCTTTCATCACATCTTTGTTCAAATAGCCTGCAAACATGTTTAGACTGTTTTGATCATTTTTGTCATTCCTCATCAACAATGAATATCACCTCTCTTTGTTGCCTCTAAAAGCTGCACTTGTATTATTACTTTATTGTTTAATGCTTTAGTTTATTGTTTGTTTTATTTTACAAGCACCTCCTGTTCCAGGAAGGTAACATCATAACATAACTTACTAGGCACTTTATAATCCTACACTGTATTTTTAGAGCAAATTTTGCTTGAATGGTCTACTACTTACAACTTGGATGGGCACTGCCAAGAAATGTAAAAAGGCCTACATAAAGCAAATTTAAATCAGTTTCTTAAGCTCTATTTGTTTTAAATATGTGGTTTTGTATATGAGCACACCATTGATGCAAGAATGTCTTTACATTTTAAGTGGTGGATTTGAATTCTGTTTTAATTTAATGTTATACTATAATTCTGTCTTTATTTTTTATATCATACTATATTTTATGCATAAAGTGATTTATCAAAGCAATTGTTAAAGGTTTGTCATAATGTGCTGAAATGGCATTTTGTGATTTCAGTGAAAGTATATTTTTAATAAATAAATATTTTCAATCAACCCATTTGTTTCTGTTATATTTTTTAATTGTTATATCTCTTCTCTTTAGCCACAACAAGAACACACAGTGAGTGAGAACAGAAAGAGTAATGGTGATTAGAAAATTAAATATATAAAATGTATACAAATTGAACCAACCACACAGACAAAATAAAATCTGTAAACACAAATAGTTTTTACTCTCCTTCTTTTCTATGTTCTGTGAGATATGTTGAGCATTACTTTTAAGTTTATCAGTGGGAATATGTTTTGGTTTAGAAAATGTTAAAGAAAAAATTCCCCTGCTTTTGACAATACAGTGTTTTCTTTTTTCAAAGCAATACATTTTACTACCAAGTGCAGAAAGCTTTTTTTGTTTTTTTTACATTAAAAGTCAGAAGGACCACCATGAGAAACAAGGACTGTGTCATTTAGTCACAGTGGGACTGTTTGTAGGGCTATTACATGGGGGCCGAGCATGTGAACCCCAGTTCAGACACACAGATGAAGTTAGGCAGGGATATGAAGATACTTATTAGAGCAGGCAAGGGGAAAACTAGTACCGGTAGCTTGGAAACTGGGGCTTGGGCTGGTTGCTCAGAACTTGGGGCTTAGGCTTGAACTGCAAGCTGAGAACCTGGGGTTGAGGACTAGGCTGGAAACTGGAACCAGGAACTGAGGCGGCAGGAGCAATGAGAGAGTGGGGGTTCAGGGTAGGGAAGCAGGGCTGATGACACGAGAGGACAGGAGAAAGGGACCAGAGACAGAGCAGCACTGCAGGGAACAAGAGACAAGGACAGGAGCCAAAACCAAGGCCATGTATGATTACTGGAGATGAGCAGGGCAGGTGAGTTCAGGTGGACAGCTTGAGGACAGGATAGAATCAGAGCAAAGACCCTCAGGGAGATGACCAAGGGGCTGCTCGAAACCATGACGGAAAGACACAGCATATGGGCAGAGTCACTTAGGAGGTTGACTGGAAAACGGGAAAGGTAGGGTTGCTCTGGCAGGCAACCGAAAGGCAGGGCAGACAAGTGGGACCACTTGGGAGGGTGACCAGAAGGCGGAACAGACAGGCGGGATCACTTGGGAGGGCAACTGGACAGCAGGAAAGATGGGTGGAGTCACTCTTGAGTGTGACCTGGTGGTTAGATAGAAAAGTGGAGTCACTGTGGAGGTCCACAAAATGGGTCCACTCTGTAGGTGGATGACGTAGGCAGACCTGTGTAGCGGACACAGCATCGGTACGGCTCAGAACATCATTTGGTCAGAGTCACCTTTGACCCTGGGATGAGTCAATTGGATCAGGTTTGATATAGAGACTGACATGGTCTCTCTCTTGGACAAACAAAGATCCATTAACATTCCATGGAGCAACCAAAAGTGACAAGAACTACATAAAAGTAACGAAAGACAGATTTTGGTGCTTCCTTTGGACGTCATAATTTATCGGAGGGACTTTACTAACCCTTTCTTCCATCAGATTAGAGTCATACAGATCGCCGTCATAAATTATGAGACACTGAACATTCCTTACTTTCCCCTCTGTGTCTCCTGAATCCACACAGAGCATGAAAGTGAGAAAATTAGTGTTAAAAGCTTAAACAAGAACGTCTTAGTAAATAGTATGGTTTAAACAATACCAATTACTTATATCAGTATCAATTACCTAAAGAAACCTCCATTGTAACAGTTATTACAGCGATCACAGATAAATGGGTATTTGAAGAACTGTCATTATACTTTCTCTTTTAGTAAACACAAATGTTAGTATGAGAATGTTACTTAATATGAGAAAGTGTTACATTGATGTTATGCTTACATTATGGTGATAATCAATTATCTATCATGGAATAAGTAGAATAACAATGTGTCATGCTTGATCATAGTAATCCTTTTCAGGTTTTAATGAATAGCAACTTGATGAATCAAGCTGATGTTATATTAATGCCAGAATGATACATCCTGTGTTCTGTGTTACTATGTTACAGTATGCATTTTATAATCAGGATTAAATACTGAATGAATGATGATGATGATGAAAAGTTCCACAGTAAAAAAAACTGGAAATTACATCCTCAAAGTAGCAGTGATGAACCTGATTGGCTGACACACAAGCCCTCCCCAGGACAAAACCCAGCTGCACCCATCTGACTAGGCTTTTTTGACTTGACTTGGCTTTGCTCCAGGTTTCCATCTTTTCTTTTCTTCACCTCACACATTCTTACCTTAGTCACCTTATCTTATTTTAATCTTTAGTTATTCTTTATCTTTTTTTTTGTTTTCTTAAGTTTTTGTAACCTTGTAACTTTTGTCAGCAAACGTACAGAGAAAAGGCCCTTTAAGTAAACACGTCAAGTTTTGCAGTCAGCCTGTTTTTGACCATTTTGAGGATTTTGACGTGTGGCCAATGCTGAGATCTCTCCAGAAAGTGATTAAACAGTGAACTAGTTACATTTGAACTTTTCCTCCATCTTTCATCAACCTGTGAGAGCTTTTTGGGCAGACAAACGTCTGTCAATCCTACGATTCATTATAATCGAGAGGGACAAAGTCTGCAGGCAGACAACCACCGGACCAGGCAGTCGGAGAAACGGCTAGCCGAACCGGACCATCCTCACAGCACCCCGTCCGGACCTGCGACGCTCTCTGAGATCTTCCACTTGGTGTGCGTATGCGTGGTTCTGAAGGACGGACAGCTGAGGCCCTCCATGGATGAAAGTAGGATCCAAATATTGCTTTAATCAAGGGTTGATGTCAGATCGAGTAATTCAAATTTTCTTTAAAAGTAAAACTCAGTAAAACTTACACGTTTTCTTAGTTTCCACATAATTACATATCGTTCATTTAAATTCATCATTCACCATCATCTTTCATTCATGTCGCTATATCGAGTAACCATCTGTTGAATTCATATTGTATTGCAAATTCATCATTACATTTATTTATAAATCATTTATAAGTAGTGTGTAGTTAATAAAATCCATAAAACTCAATCAATTGTGTATGTCTATTCTTTGAAGTGATACAGGGGATCTATTGAACCGTAAAGCCATGAATTTTAGATATTTGACTGATTCCGAAATGTCTTGATTTATTAATTATGATTTATTGAATAAAAACATTTATTGGACACACAAAAGTCCAATCAATCTATTCCTTCATAATCTGAAGGTGGTGCCCCTGATTAGATTACGAGAGCTAATTTTAATATCTTATCATTTCCTTAATTCGCCTACACCTGCTCTGGATGTTGACAAAGGTTCTTAGAAGAGCAGCCAAGGAGCTGGAGATCAGCAGAGAAGGCCGACTGCTAGAGGTCTGGCAGGACACCCGCAATGAAGACCAATGGCTCGGGACTCTGCTGGGCATTGGAAAGGGTGGCCAACAACCTGGGACCAGGCTGGGTAGCAGCAAGGGTGGCTGATGGCTAGGGATCTGGCTGGACATTGGCAAAAGCAGTCAACCGCTATGTAACAGGCAGGGTAGGTAGTAGAACAGGCTAGGTGATGGCCAATGACTCAGGAACTGGAATAAGTTGAGTGTTGGTGGGGCAGCCGACAGCACAAGAACAAGCTGGGCCTCGGTAGTGATGCTGGATAGAGGAGACTCTGTGGCACTGCGTAGCATAGACTCCATGGTGCTGGGCAGCAGAGAGGAGCTGGGCAAGAGAGAAAGCCAACGGCCTTGGGAAAAATTCTTCCATAGGCTCCTAAACGAGGGTACCCTAGCAAAAAGGCAAGATGAGACCCATAGAAAGGGGCATGCTGGTATTCTTCAGGGGCAGGATGACAGGACACTAGCAGACTTTACAGCCAGAAGACTAGCAGGGCCAAAGCTAACAGACTTGGTAGCAAACTGATGGCCCAGCAGGCCCAAAGCTAGCTATGGAGAGAAGTTGATGGCAAGAAAGCTGGATACCCCCAAGCTGGAGGACACACTGCACACAGGCTTGGAGCTGGTTGGGGAATTGCCAAGCTCCTCCATGGAGATGGCAGTGAGGAGCCTAAAAAAATCCTGCTCTTCATCAGGGGGAATACCTGTCAGCACACCAAAAGCTTCCCAAGTATTCGGCAAGCTGAGCTGGTGAATGTCTGCTGGGATGTCTCTGGCCAGATCGTACTGCAATGTGGGAACAGAGCAGGTGACCCCAAGTGCAGACAAACAGAGGCAAGGTGACAGGGACATGGCAGGACAAGGTATTTATTAAGGCAGGCCAGGGGAAACTTGTGCTGGTAGCTTGGAACCTGGGGCTAAGGCTTGGGCTGAAAGCTGGGAACAGGGTACAAGAGACAGGAGAGGAACAGAAGACAGGGCCAGAGTAGATGGGACTGCAGGGAACAGGAAGCAGGGGCTGGAGCCATAAGCAAGAAAGAGGAGAAATGTCAGGCTACGGAAAATCAACAACAAGAACACTGACAAATGCAGGAGAAATGGCTTGAAGTGTAGGCTGACTGAGCAGAGGCTACGTTCTGGCAGTGTGGAACTGCCAGGGCTGAGAGGTCTTGATGATGGAATGGGTTGCAGCTGGTGGGGCTGACTCCAGCACACCTGTCTCCACTAACACAATCACACACACAGGAAGAGAGACATTCGGGAAATGGCAACAGGTAGGGAGACACAGAACTAAGGCGGGAATTGTGACAACGGCAAAGGACGTGTTTGCTCATACAAATAGAGGAAGTGGCTTTATGGACTGTCTCTGTTTGGTGTGTAAACAGTTCCCCTTGGCATGCCATCATTTTTACATCATGCATGTGCATCGTGTATTGTACAAATAAACAATAAAGTATATAGTATAGAATCCATTTTGGCAAGCTTATGTGCTATAACAAATTGCCAAATGATTTATTGGCACATAATAGAGCATCTGTGACAATATGACACCAAATTCTGAATTTCTGACTAGATAATAAATAAGATAAATAACCAGTGTTCTGTTTTAAGTCACGGTTAATGTCCTTAAGATCAAAATCCCTGACTGACATATTCAATAACCGTTGGTGATAACATATTGACCCTTCCTGCCAAAATTTGACAACTCCCCCTGTACAGCCAACAGTGGTGCTGATGTTACACCACCCAAAATGGACTATAATCTGTATCTGAGGGTAGGTTGGCACTAAGAATGTTTTTCAGATTATACTACAATAAGTTGTTTATGCTTATTACTAATAAAGAGAATATTTCTGGTGTGTGATAGGCTTGAGTTATTTGCACATTAGATGGCAGACCTGGACTATGGACATTTTTTAAATTTTATTTCACATGTGTCTCTATAATGCTACTTGCCTAAGGTACTGATGGTGTTATTTGTAATTTCATCCGTAATAATTCTGCAGTTATGTACTAAAATATCAGCAGTGCTAATAACTGTAAGTACAACACACAGACTCTGGGTTAATGCTGTTGCTGTGAATCATATAGTTCAAAACATTGTCAGTGGCAGTTGGATTAAAACCCTGCGAAGATAGTTATGTATGTCCATACAAGGATATTCAGGAGTCAAGAAGGCAGAAATCCAAACAGAGCAACACCCCAACTGTTAGACTTACCATGTACATCTGACCAGTCCTCTTGGCACAAAAAAATATTTAGGGAGGCTTCAAATACAAATGTAGGCGTCAGGTGTATCATGCTGTTGTCACATGCTCGATTTGATATCAAGCTGTAATGAAATTCCATGTAAGTAACGTGCAAACTTGTGTAACACCTTCATCACACCTACTTAACATTACAGGACAGTACTGTGAGGGCACGTACCTCTGCCTCATACATTACAGCTGTACTCCGCCTACATACTAATATATCTGGACAGTATCTCCATTCTTGTAAATTACAGCCATACACCAAAATAGATGTGTCATTCAGCAGTACAGCAACACATTTTGCAAACTCACTACAAAATACATTAGTACAAAAAACTAACTTTTTTAGAGGTGATTATCATGACGGTCCGTTAAGTATTTCTGGTTTCTTAAACCTAAGGTTGCTGTTCATAGGGAGTCTGTAAATATTAGATATGACTAACTAGCTTTATTGATGCCTCCAGGTTTGATGTAATCAAGGTACTGAGCACCCCCTTCTGGAATGACATTGAACTGTTCTTGAAATGTGAATTAGTATTAATACAGCTTTGCTTTTTTTAATGGAATAAGATCAGTGACAAACATAGGGAATGGTAGAACTTCTCTCTTGAATTAGCAAGGAACATGTATAAATAAGTACAAAAGCTAATTCACAAATAGCGAACAAGTTCCCGAATAACAAGAATGGCACTGAGAGTAGCCTAGCACTAAAAAATCACTGTGTCCAAATTCAGGGGCCACCTCCTTTGAGGATAAGGCTTGCAATTGTCTATATGTTTCTTATTTTCCACAAATGCGTAGACCAACAATGAATTCATCTGTATTGTGTGTGTATCAAAAACTTGATATATCTTATTCCTCTGTGCCGTAGACCTTCATCTTTGTCCAAACAGTATTTAAAACTTGTGAATGAGCCTTACCATTGCACTGGGTGGCACATTCCTTTGTCTGTGAAGAGTGTGATTAGTGTAATTTATTTAGAAATGCTCCAAAGAACAAGGATCACATTTTAGTCTCTCACAGAGCATTTCCTGTCAGGCAGACATCACGTGTAACGCTAGCTTTTTGTGCTAGATATCACACAAAAAGTGATTTGTAGCACAAAAAGATCACAACCTCTTGATTTTGTGTTACATTGTAAATTTCTCTAATTACTGTAGTACATAGTCAAGAGATTGTTATATATAGCGCAACAATCTTGCAAAGTACCGTAAATTGATCCACATAGCGGCATCAAAAACATACACGTACAGTATATCTTTGTAATTTGGATGAACAGACCTTTTAAACAACCTATAATTGACTGGTTCCGGCTGACGTCATCTCTAGTATGTCTTTCTTCCAGCTTCATCTGGCTACATTTGCAGACACTAGATCAGAAACAGATAGATAATAAATAAAATAGATAATAAATGTGTTTGTTAACAGTTGTGGCAACTCCAAAAGTCAGACGATGATTGATGTCTATCATCATGTTGGGATGTACAGCAACTCATATTAATCAGTGGCAAACCAAAGAAACTGTAGCCAGTTAGAATTCACATTTCCTGCAGAAAACATTAAGGACCATCATGTTAATGTTACGTGGAGAACACGGGTAATGTCTGAGTCTCTGACTGCACGTGTGATGGTTTTAGAGCATGAGCCTGAGGACAGTTCCATGTTCATCATGTGCAAAGGTGAGTACTTTTTGACACCAGGAAGTAATTACATTGGAAAGTAGATAGCTGACCTACTATTGGAAAAATAAAAGCCTACTGACTCACTGATACACTGACACACTAACCCACAGACCTGGTGTTTGCTGTGTACCGCTAATATCCTAATCCTTCACTCTACACAATCCCACAAATCCCCTGGGGAGGGTTACGGTGTCTGTCAGACTCGTCCCCTGCAATGTCATGACAGGCCACCGTTTACAGGAACTGCTCTCACACTCTCTCCTTTCAGGCCTCAGGTAAACCGTAAACAACAATATTATGCATTATGTAGTACACAAGTAGATGTAGGAACAGTTATCATATATTATTCATGCTATGAAATATGTTCAAGGGTTTGCGGTATTCAAATGTAAAGTATATTGAGGAAATATGTGAAAAGTGAGCTGATTTTATCTGTTAATGCACCATCAGACTTGCTGTTGACTCGGTCAAATCAAATCCTCAACAAGAGCACAGATCAATTATTCAATTTAGTAATCTCGGATTTAGGCTAGCCAACTCTGTGAACTAGTGTAATGCATTCAATACAAACAAATGTCAACTGCACTGTAGCTGACGGAGATGTCTTTGTGGCCATCGCCTACAAGTGACATTTAATTGTGTTATTTAGCTTTATTGTAGGTTAGGTAGGTTAGGTAAGTTTTATTTTTCCGATGATTTACAAAATAAATTCACAATAAGTTCCATGAATCATTTCTTGAACAGATGTTCATGCAAACAAAACAAAACAAACAAAACAAAGATAAGAGAAAAAGTGATAAGATATATAAACAAAACAATTATTATATCATCATTCTTTCCTCATCCCTATATGTTTCTCTTACAAATTATTTATTCTCTCTTTTATTCTCTTTTGTTTTCTTTGATCAACAGTGTAATGCTAAAGTTATATATATCCTATGATGGCATTCAGGTGTCCAACTTAAAATGGTAGAATAAACAGAATGCACATTATGTAAAGGTGTTGTTAACTTGTTATACTTAAAGTTAGCCCACATTACATAAGCATTGACAAATCAGTTAAGTGTCACAGTATGATTTTGTCATCCAAAAATGTCAATAACAGATATAAAGTTTAACCTCCCTTGTATGTTGAGAACTGTTTTAAGAAGGGCCATGATGTTGTTGGTGAATGTTGTTTGCATTCTTGCTCCAATGTCCCAGTACTTCAAGTAACCTTTAAATCCACAGGATCCCATTACGACAGACCCAATTACCTGTTTTATCTCTGTGTTACATCAGACCTACCTTGTTATAGAACAATATCCTGCATCGTCAATGTCAACTCAGCTAGAGCTTTACTGTTAACTCGGTGTCCACTGTAAAATAGGTCATTTGCTTTCAGTTTCAGTTTAATGTTACTTTCAGTCCTTCTATTTAGCAGTTGTTAACAGTAGATTAACATTTAGTAATGGTTTATAGCACATTGTAATTTAGTTGTAAGCAGATGAAGTGTTTACTTACATATTCATCAACAACTGTAACTCCTCCTTTTTGTATCCATGAGTGGATACTGGTCTATAAAAGTAATTAATACCAGTAAAACTCAATTGTTATCATTTAAAATATGTCTTTATAGGAGAAGTTATAATTGTTGACCAATACTCAGAAACACTCAGAAAGATCCATTATTATTATTATTATTATTATTATTATTATTATTATTATTATTATTATTATTATTATTATTATTATTATTATTATTGTTGTTGTTGTTGTTGTTGTTGTTGTTGTTTTTGTTGTTTTTGTTGTTTTTATCACTAATAACTAACTAAATAATAATAATAATAATAATAATAATAATAATAATAATAATAATAACATAGTATTATATTGTGGAAAATGTCACATATGTAGATCACATTGTCAAATTAAGATTGTAGCAACTACTGGAAAACCTGTCAAATCGAATCATAGAGCACAATTTGCACGCAAAATCCAAGTATGCTGACTGTCAAGTATAAAATAGCTTCACATAACTCTAACTTGAAAATATGCAAAATACTTTACATGAATATACCTTCAAAAGAAATTCATGATTTCAACTTTGGCAATATCCTCAAATCGAATTTCAGTCAGACTTTGACAACTAGCTACTACTGCTGGTCATTAGCTGACAGAGAAAACTACTCATTGTTGTATTACTGTGGTATTTGTTATACATCAAATTATTGCTAAAACTCAGAAAGATTATTGGTACTTTTCATAATCTATAAAATGTATTACTTTGCCTGCCAACCAGTGTTTATCAAGCAAGGGGCAGTACATTTGCTGGTGTACTGCCAATATTTACAAAACTAATCAGCATCAGACTTTTCACTATTTGCCACTTGGTGGCATTGTCAAAGTAATAAGCTTGAGCGTCAGTAATTCAGATTTACTACAAGGTAAAAAATCCAATTAAATCAACTCCTGCTTTACCATGATCATGCTGTTTGCTCTGTCATGTTTACCTTCAAGAATTTCAAAATCCAACTACTTGAGACCAGTAGAGCAATGATTTGAGTTGAGGGGCGGAGGGAATGTACAGTAAAGGTAATGTGTATAAGTAATGAATATGAAGGGAAGAAAACTTGCTCATTATATTTCCTCTTGTATCTACAGAGAATAGTCAGACCATGTCATATCTGGGCAACCATTTGTCTGAGATGGCATAAAAGCCGATCACAGTTATAAGGTAACAAGCAAGGACGGAGGAAATATAGAAATAATCAATGTTGTTATTGCTATTTACAGTTTGATCAGCAGAGGGCATTTGACTTGGATTGGCTGTTGGGATTTATGCATCAGTGAAAACTGCTTGTGATGAAGCTAAAGATTACAGCTGTAATTGTGGACATGAAGTACCACAGGACATCCACCATCTCTCACATACTGTAAGTATTGCAATGTAGACTGAACTCTGACAGCATAGACCATCTAAAACCACAAACCAGAATAGACTACAATTACCATGTAACAGGAGACTAAACAGCTCTGTTACTCAGCATCTGTTTCACAGGCAGTCCCTCCTACTTATGAGCAGAGTGATGTTTGGGAATACCGATCATACAGAAAGACCTTTATGAAAGCAATTTTGTGTGTAGAACACAATGAAAGACACGCTGAATTCAACATGACTTGGCTATACTTCTTAATTTACTTGTTTCTGAAGATGTGATGAGCAAATCACTGGGAGAGTAGTATGTCTGGGCATACCAAACTGGGATTTTCTATAAAAACCTGTTGACTTTGTTCTACTTCTGATACAGCAATGGCATCTAACGTCCAAGCCTCTGCTTGTCGCTACTAGGTTTAATTGAACAGTGTTTTTGCTGTGATATATGGTTATAATTCAAAAGAGAGAGAGAAAGAACTCTGCTAGATCAACAATCAAGTCTTGCAAGTATGCCTACATTGAAGTCCTCAGAATCTTGCAAGAAAAGGTACTGTCCTTTCTGCCTTTTCAGTTTGGAGCTATATAGGTGCCACTGTGGTTTGGGACCTGCTAATAAGTAAGCCCTGTTGTGAGACTAACAAAAACACATCTTTTGCCTTGTCAGAACGGTCCCAAACAATCCTACCATACCAATTTGCACAGTTTGATGAGACAAGAAGATTCCTACCTAAAAAGCAGGATACTAGGAACTCGGTAAGCCCCCAGCCTGAGGCAAGACAGAGTTGGTGCCTGAGTCTCTAGTGCAAACATATGAAAACATACAGATTTTAAATGCCAAACAGCAATATCACACAGCTATATATTGTTACTTGCAACTAGCAGTCCTTATAAGTTAGGCTATTGATTACAAATGGACACCAGATGTCCAAGGACTGTACCATACTGAAGATTGTCTTTGGCAACATATGGGTCTAATAAATATGAAGTGAAAATAGATACATTGCTGCAAGCTAGACATATTTATTAATAAAAAGAAACAGATTTATACTTAATTTCCCCAAACAATCCATTGCTGTCATTTGGGACACAACAAGAGGGAGACACGGTTTGGATAAGGTGTCCAAAGAATGGGGTGTGCTTGATGAGTTGGACTGATGTACCAATAGGAAAAATGTTCTGTTATGATCACACTTGGTGCTAGCATGGAAGATCTCTTAACAATTAAAAATGTCAGTACCCAGGTACAATTTGTAGACCAGGTTTAAAAAAATACAACAGAACAAATAATAAAACATTGGACATTGTCCTTGCTTGTTTCGTGTGTTTCTTCAGTAACAGTTTAGAAACAGCTATGAATCTTGGACATGTCTGCCAAAGAACAGTTTTTTTAATAAATACTGCTCATGTTAGGTTTGTTCATCAGCGGTTTGTTTCTGTGACGTGTTGGCCAACTCTGACAATTTGATGGACATACAGTACATACCTTGTTTGGGGTGCCTCTCTGAGAAATTCCAACTTGTCTTCTCAACATGCAAACAACAGGACTGGAAGTTCAGGTAGTTATAATCCTGGACAAGGGCTCAAGACACATCCACCAAGATTTTTCTTGATTAAGTTTGAAGCACTGTGACAATCAAAAACAAGAAAAGACATAAACGTGCATGTTCAAAAACCCAGACAGCCGAACGGATTGGTCCAATAATGGCTGAGTGATGACATGCCAAAATCATCCCATGTGCACAGCTTTTTTTCCCAAGTGGCATTGCTTTCCAAAAGTTAGCCATAGTGCTGCTGAAGAGAGTTCATTCACAGCCTAAATTGTCCCCAGAAATCTTGCCAAATCTGGCAGCCATATTGTTTCTGTGTCTGAGTTGGCTGGGTTGAGCTCTGGAGATACCAAACTCAGTCAAATGTACCAGCAACCATCCTGAGTTAACTACTTTGTTGGGAATACATGATGTTAGTCAAAAATCTTTATTGATAAGGCACATTGTGGGTAGAAAATACATATATTATACTTTACACATAGGGCACATGTCAAGCTAACATAGGGTTGATAGTTATGATTTGCTGTGGCCATCTGGCTCATTGATGTCCAATGCTACAATACGATTATCTCAATGTAATTTGCATTCGTGAATGCAAATCTGAAAGACTGATTCTCACTATTGTGACTTCAAAAGTAGTGCAAAAGTCATATTACAATATAAAAACAATATTACATAAAACATGGGAAGGTGTAGACAAAGTGCTTCCTTTAATGCAGAGGAAGTTGTCAGGTGCTTCTCCTCAACAAACAGCAAGGATTAGCAGAAAAACAGAATTAACGCTCACACATACACCCTCAACAACGTTCTAGAGTCAGTGACAGACATGGTTCCTCACTAGCTTTCCAACATTGAACACTTTTGTTTGTGTCTATCGGAGCACTCTGCCAAGCTAGAGGCGCTGCTGCCCAGGACTAAACTGCTGCAGTGGTGGGCAAATGCTTTGTTTCTACGGCAACTGGGTGTCTCCCCTACTCTGACTGATTATGACCAACATCTTGTCAACTGCATTATTAAAGAGCTGAAGCTGTCAAAGGACAGGTCAGGACACAGGTAAAGAATACCCTTTATGAGTCACTATAGAATGAATGGGTTGCTTTTAGGATTTCTGTTTTTTGGAGTAGCCATTGACTCGCTCTAGCTCTACTTGAGACATATGGCTGAAAACTGCACCCATTTAACCGGACACATCAGCTTTTAGCTACAGCTCACAATTCATCATTAGGGGATCTTTTTGGTAGGTTTTGGTCACCACCAGGGAGGATGTGGGGCGTAGAGGTCTTATGATATGGGTTATAAGCAGTAATTAAGAATGGTACATAGTCATGCTAAATGCACTTTACTTATATAGCTATTTTGTAGTCCTTCGACCACTCAAAGTGCTGTTACACGACATGTCACATTCACCCATTCACACACACAGTCATACACAGATGGCAAGGGCTGCCATGCAGGGTGCCAACATGCTCATCAGAGGGAAAGTAACATTCACACACACATACATACATACAAGGTTGGTGCAGCCATGGGGAGCAATTTGGGGTTAAGTATGTTGCCCAAGGACACATTAACATGTGGACTGGAATCCAAAGAAATTGATCACAAAAAGTTTTTCTGCTACAGGTGAGTGGGATATCCAGCTCACTCAGCTGTTGGCATGGCAGAAATCCAGAAAGGATGTCAACCAAAAATATATACATCTGCACAAAATCAGAATTAAGAAATGAACATTAATGAACGTCCTTGCAACAAAAAAAAAAGTTGTGTTGCTTTCAGTCCAACTATTTCAGTGTCCCTAAGTCAACTCTGTGGGTGGGTTGAGGTGGGTATTGATGTTTTTGCTGTGGACCTGGGGAAGTCAGACGTTTTTCAAATTCTACGCAATGTGAATTAAATCCAACTCTGATCTGAAAAAAATTCCCAAATTGTAGATTGTGGAATACAATTATATAATAAGTGTTTTATTTGAAATGAAGAATTTTTCTGTTGGACACCTGAAAATTTAAGTCCAGTATCATTAAAAGCAGTTGGTATATGAAGAAGAGTTCTAATGAGGACAGGGGCTGCTGGAGTTAAGTGCATGATCCAGTAGGAGCTTGCATCAGCACAGCTCAGGGAATTAATGTCACAGTCCTTGCTGTTCCCTTTAACCCTCACTTAGGTCTTACAACACACAATTTCCTGTGGGGACCTAATTCTGTCAAGGAAGACTAAACAGAATCCATCCAATCAGGTTATTGTATGCCAGCATCTAATGTGACGGCTCGCAGATGTAACAGCCATAACATGCTGCTGAGTTTTTATAGTAATTTAAACTGTGTATGCCTAATAGGATTAAATAAGTGAATTACTAAGTTTATTATTTGCTTAGCAATGGATGTTGCTTTAGCCTGCGGGATCCAATTATTATTATTGATCATCATAATAAATAATGACAGTGATTTGAGTTATTTGTGACAGTAGATTCTGATTTTTTTTTTTAAAAACAAACCTATTACAGCATTTATAGCCATTATTAAAGTTATTTTCTGTAAAGTTAAATTAGGTCATACATGTTCACTTTTTGGTTTAAAACACTGTTTAGAATAGTTAATGGTTTTTATTTTCAACTACGATAGTGGAGACACCAAACAGGACGTAGAACTAAGGAGGGTTGTTCTTATTTAGTTACTTTTATTTATTAATCTAATGTGAAGTATAAGATGCAGCCACTCATATTCTAACCATAGCCAACACAAAAATATACCCTATTTACTGCAACATTTGACCAGAAAAAAGGAAAAAATTCAGTTTTAAGTATAACTTTACACATCACATTTTATTACATACATACTATATATACATACATGTGCCTCTCCTGGCTTGAAAACTGATGGAAGTTGCAGGTCTGCAATGGACACATGACAGACATGATATAAATGCAGGACACATGTGAAAATATAAGGTATATTCACATATATAGTGCCAGGCAAATGTTTGGACACACCTTCCAATTCACCTGAATGAGGTGAATTGAGTGTCCAAAATAAAGACGTGTGACTCTCAATGATGGAAATCCAGATCATGTGTACGCAGTAAAAGTTTTATATTAAAGAGCAGATTCACAATAAGTCTGTCTTAAAACAACAGTCAGGTGCAGCTAATCACAGTCTTTGTTTTGTGCATGAAATGAATTTAAAAGTTAATATGAAACTAATATAAGGCTTCAGTGGTCCAAGTTAGTCAAATTGAGTGGATACCTTCGAAATGTATAGTCTTTTCAGTTTAAAATTATCCTCTTGTGTTTTCGTTTTAAAGCAGCAGTGGAAAGATAGTAACAAATAGAAGGAATTTAGAACCAATAATATCCACTTTATTAATATCATAAGGCTGTTGGGGAGAGACACAGAACAAAACCGTATGAATGCTTCAAGAGGTCACAAAACCATCCTACACAAGCATATATTTTCTATCACAGATTTTAAATATACTATTAACAGGGGATCAGAGCACTTTAAGTAGTGTGTACACAGTGAACTAGCTCTCCAACAGTTAATACACTGGACTGAGTCTCATGGGGTTCTGGTTGGCTCTGTTTTTATGCTAGGATGTGCTGCCATCTGGTGACGTGAGTCAAATAAAAAACATTCCCCCCATTTTTTTAAAATAACATGATTAAATAAACCAAATGGAGGCATACATGATCAATTGTACTGACAAGCAGATGAAGTGTAATTCATTTTTGTATTATTATATGCTAAGTAACCCAAATAAACTGCCTTGGGTCTTAATCACAAGAATCCACACAATATAATATAAAATATTTTTTACTTCTTCTCATGAAATGATTGTGACAATGCGATTTATTCTTGATAGATAAAGTGTATATATTCTCAAGATTGTATTGATCAATCTCATTGTCAAAGGTGATTACTGATGTGTATAAATAGAAAATAAAAGGAGGTATGTGTCTGAAAACAAAATTATTCCAACTTTATGGGCGACCGTGTACTTAGGCATCCAAAATACCTAAACTTACAGCTGCATGCATTCTGGTGATGTTGACAAATGCATTTTGATTTTAATATGTATTGACATAATTTTACCATTTTAAAGATAGAAAAGTCTGTTTATCACACAGGAAAACTATCTGTAAGATAGCGTGACATGATTTATAATAACTTATCTTTATTTTACCCATACTCAACTGTGCATACTCAAATATCACATTTTTCTACTGAGGGATTGCTCAAAATTACAATGAAAATGTAAATTAAAAACCAAGATGTATTAAAATGCTTACATTTTCTACAGTTTTAAATATTCTGTAAATAAATATTCAATCCCCATTTTGTTTTTGTCTTTAATTAATCAATAAATCAGTACAGAGAAAATAATGTAAATAGTAAAATGTCCTTACTCAGCCTATCTCATTTGTCTTCCAGCCAGCCAGTGTACATAATCCATTGTATATTATGGATAAAACCCAATAAAACATCTGAATAATAATAAAACATAATGTACATTAAACACATTTTTATATGTATAGTATATATGTGTATAAATTCTTGTTATATATTTGTCTTACATTCAGTATTTAAATAATACTATAGTGATAATATGAAAGACAATAAAAATATATAATATGTTCAATGCATCATTAGAATGATCACAACCTCAGCCATTTCTAGTTCAATCTGGACAATTCGCGATAATGAAAATTCACATAAATATCTCACTTCTCTTATATTGACTTACCTAGTATTTATATGAAGCACATGTCTTGATATTTAATTAAAGACTTAAAATACAAGGAGATAGAACATATTTGTCTACCAAGTAATGAACAGGTAATGTCTTTTTATGGGTTGGTTTCTTATGCAATATTGTCACAATTCTGCTGAACAAATTGCATGGTAGCAATATTACAAACTTCAGCATGCTGAAATCACCCTGTGTAACCCTACCATACTAAATAGGCATCACAAACCCATGCTTCAAAGTTCTATGCAAATAAAATATATTAAATTTAGTGCATGCATTGCAAACATAGTTGCACAAAATGCACAGTGCATTCAATTCCTTGATAAACTAAACTAAACTATCTCTGTGCAACTCTCACCTGTAGACCCAGCAGTGACCAAAGGTAACCAGCGCACATGCAGGCCTGCATGTCTTGCACGGTTTATCCTCTGCAGTCTGTCCTCTCCAGTTTCCTTTCTGCAGTTTGCAAGGGCCTGAGGTGAAACCTAATGCAGGCAGAGAGCACCCTTATATGTAGTACCTGCAGAGCTGCACCACTGTCAGCCTGGGACCCCGGACCAATGAGAAGAAAGTATGTGCAAAGGACCATCTGCAATGGAAAAACAAATCCTGTAAAAGAGTTTGTGGATTTTGCTGCACGGTGGAATGGTGCCCAGCTGCCTCGTGTCTTAGTAACAGATGCTTTCTCTCCCTCTTACTGGGCACGTTTCTCTGTATCCTCCGGTGGCCTTAAATACACCACCCTAAACCCCTACAATACTTTCTTTAACTTTCATTATACAACAAATAATATTTCTAAGCACAAAAAAAATGACTTTTTTCTCTTAGCAAACTCACAACCTGTTTATGGGTTAGTGTTGCATGAATATTCCAGCTATGTCATTTCAGTAATAGCAATGCATTGTCTTTTTATATCAGGGTATAATGCACAGTAGAATATACAGTGTAACCAACTTACTGTACATGTAAACCAATTACTACCTGATGGTGTCTATAGATTAAGAACAGTGAAAGGTTTTGTGATAACATGCTTAGGCTTGGTTTCAAGAAAAAAAAGTGAAAAGCAGTGAAACAGTATCTCATTTACAGCTCTAGGCTCTCATGTTCACTTGAACTGAATGGCTTTGCAAAAGCTGTTGCTCTGACTAACAACAACATTATTTACCCTGTCTCTAATCCGTCTAGTACTGTAAGTTCTCTATGAGCTTTGGAGGTAGACATCTATACATTTTATTTCAGTACCATTCACCTTTCCTCCCATTGAGACATTTTAATCTTTTTGTTTAAATTTTTTTTTTTCCCCCAAATATAAAGAATAGCAAATTTATAAAGAGATACCACACTGGGTACCTTTGCACAAAAGCATTGCTCAAGTTGCACTTTGACTGTTGTTTCTGAGTTAGATTGATGGGGCCACTTCCTCATACAGTACTTTAAAGATGCACTAATCAATATTTTTTTTAGCTTATCAACTGCATGAGTGTAATATAAAAATGAATTTCTCCTACTACCACTGAGAATTAACACCTGACTCTGCAGTTCCCTTCAATTAGAGCTAAAAGGAGAATGAATGCTTACATGTTGCACGTGTCTGCTGGATGTATTCAGGTACCTGTTTGCTAGGCTTTGTAACTGAGGTAAAAAGAAAAAAGAAAAGAAAACAAAACAAATAAACCTGTATGTAAAAGTGTGTTTTCAGCTTGTTCTGCTTTCCCCAAGTGGCCAAATGCAGCTTTAAAAAAATCATCACCTGTCAAAAAACTGATTGTGTGAATCATCTGGTCAAAATAACTTTGTCTGCATTACTCTTAAAGAGATTTGACATCTTTTTCTGTCACAGTAAGTTACTTTTTATATTCATATCATAGTATTACTTTAAAATACTCTAAGATTCTATGTCTTTGTATAATCTAAATAATTTATGCTTGTTTAATTAGCTTATAAAAGTGTGATGATGAGTAATCAATGTTACGATAATAATTTCATTAATGTAATTCCAGGATAATTCAAATGAATGTATGGGAATGCCAAAAATGTCTGTCTTACACTATCCAGTAAGACCAGTTGTACGAGCTATATATGTGCTCATTGGATTTGCTTCTTCACCTTTAATCCCTGTCCATTGATAATCTAGAGTGAACCCTGTGTTGACTTCTCTCTGCAGTCAGATGAAGCATATGGCCATGGCATCTGTGAGCCGATTTACATCCATTCTTGGAAGCCACAGCAGCAGCTCAGGACTAAAGCCTACAACTCTCATTGACAAAATCTGATTTAACCACTGGCTGTATACTCTCAATGGGCTCTTGCCCCAGCTCAGGTCACCAACTGTTCATGCTTTTACTCAGCTTTCACTGCTGCTTTAAAGCAAAATAGCTTCATGCCTGTATATTTATGTTTTTTTGAGCAACACAGGGCTTGTGCTTCATCATTTCTGTTTGAGAAATAGCCTTTACCTGGCTAAAATACAAATTTATTAAGATTTTCATCTTCCTTCCTATGATTTGTGTTGTTAAAATAGATACACTAACATCTTAGCTGTTTGAAAGTGAATGTAAATTGCACCCATTATGCCTAATTGCTTACTTTTTGTAATGCCACTTGTGGTTTATGTGGATATAAATATTGAAGATACACCTTCAAATGGATAGTTCACCCAAAATACAAAATAACTTTTTTTTTTCTTTGAAAAAATGTGAAACATTTTGAGATATTTGTCAAAACTTTCTATTTAAGAAATTGTCCTCATAAAAACTGTGGCCAGTGAAGTCTGAGGATTATTCTGAATAACCAAGATAGTTGTTGTTGTCCTTGTTGAGCATTTCACATTTAATGTGTTGTGCTCTTAGGAGCACAAATTAATTTCATAATGAGAATCAGAAACAAGTTTATTACCAACTAGGAATTTGCTTTGGTGTTATGGAGCATAACAATCAAAAAATAGAAGGTGAGAGAAAATACAAGAACCACAAAAGTCAGATGAAATAATATAAATACAATTTTACAATAAAAAAGGAAGAATACATTTATAGGCGAAAGGAGCTGTTAACTGAGCTGCTAATTGAATCTACCTTCATTTTACTGTTTCAGAGGCAGATACCTCAGAATTTCAGCACATAAAAACTAAAGTATTTCTGCATGACCAGATATTTTAGGGTAGGTGTTCTTTTTCATATTGTCCAATATTTTAGTGAAACACAGAGAGGCATCCAGGCAGTTATGCAGAGTGTAGTTCTCTTTATACATCCAGGTTTTGAAGTCTTGAGTTTAGCGATTTGACCATCGCCATCTTTGAGTTTTGGAGTCAGAAGTGACCATATTTGGACGAGGAGGCTGAGCATAGATATAGAACGTTTCTACATCTTTGGGGCTGATAAAGCACTAGCTGCTAGCTTGGTAAATTTACACTCTACGGTTAACTGTAATAAAGCCAATGCTAATTGTCACTAGCGAAAAACAGACCTAAAACCGGAAATTCTGCACAGCAGACTCCTTAGAGGGTATTTTACTACAAACAACAATGAACAAAACTCTTTAAGCCCAAGTTGTTACAATTAACTTTCATAATGCCATGGTTATGTTACCGACTACGTAACATTAGCAACTTGGCAATCACAAGATAGCCAATCAACATAGCTTGCTTTGAGTGTATTTTACTGTAAATGTAACTATGATTTACAAAATGAACACCATGCTGTATTGAAGAGACCATAAACCCATTAGAAAAGTGTTTACTGTGGTAATAAATCAAGTGAGAAGTTGGGTCACTTTCTCATACACTTCTGTACAATTGGACTTCTTTTTGCAACCAGTGGAGTCTCCCCCTGCTGGCCATTAGAGAGAATGCAGGTTTGAGGCACTTCCACATTGGCTTCACTTTTCAGACCAGGAGCTACCCATGGAGCTACCCACCTGTGAATACAGAGAATGGGGCAATATCATTGGAGCCTGCTAATGTCTTATAAACAGCAACCAAACCCAGCTTGGAAAAAAAATACACGAGCATAAAACTGTATGAGATATTGCATTTCATAAAGCACATATCTATCATACACTGCCAAGATGAACTTAAATGCAAACACAGGCAGTTAATCATTGATGGTGTACAAATTGTTTATGAGGTGGTCATTAATTCACTGATTCACTAACATCCAGTAGCAAACAGTTGCTGGCACATGCCACCATTTCAAAGGGAACTTCAGAAAATCTACTGCATACAACATAAAACAACAAATGAAAGAAACAGGAAACTACTTCGGACAGTCCTTAGCTGTTATTGTTATTCTCTACTGTTCAATAAGGATCCTAAATAACATCCTGGGGCCACTAGCAGTTAAAAAGTCATGCCACATTTTCCAAATAGGAATTTAAAAAATCAGCCAATCAAAACCAAGATCCAAATGATAACACTTGGTAAGAGGGTGCTATGCCATGATGGAGACTTTGTCATTTACTTATTTGTAGCATATTGCTTTCTTGAGCTTTTTTCTCAGTTAATGGGTAGAAACATACTTAATGAGAAGTCATAATGTTTAGAGACTAGCTCCTGATGAGGTCATTATTCAGTGGACGACACTGAATGAAGCATGTGGGTGTTTAACCTTTAATCATAAAATCCAGTGAAATACCTGTGAAGTGCCACTCCCTATTTGAACTGTGCACCTAAACAATATAACACATAATACATCCTTGTTTTACTAATCTCTGTGTTGGACAGATTTATTTTACACAGTTGTTATGAATAGTAGGTGAGACGCATGCACTCACACATGGAAACACCTCCCGCCCTGTGACAACTTTTAAATGTCTTCTGAAAAACACAATCATCAAAGAGCTTTTCCTGATTTTACTTGACTTTGTATTTGTACTGTTTCTTATTTCTATTTTTTATTTATTTTAAATTCTCTCTATTATTATCATGCACTGAATTGGTTTCATCTGTTCAATCTTTTTAATCAAATGATTTCAGGATTTGTCTTTTTTAGTTTTGCTGCCCTTATGAAACACTTTGTAACAGTATTTTTGAAAAATGCTTTCTTAATAAAGATTATTATTAATGCTGTTTGCATACACTGTTGCCTTCAATTTCCTATAAGCACAGTTGCACTTAGCAGACTATACATGGCAGGTTCAGAGACCCAGAATCTGACAACACTCCAGTGCTGGAATAGTCCTACCTGGCTTCAGGTTTTCTGTGTGTGAAATACTTAGTGGTAATTAAACACAAATCCATTTAGGAATAAGCAGCACGTGAGCACAATATAAACTAAAATAATACAGGTGGAAAGCGAGATTTTGAAATAGGGCCAAATTACCTAACAAATCTGCAAACAGTGATGTGGGCCCCTGGGCATCTGGGGCAATTACCAGCAGCTTTAACTCCAAGGTTAACTTTTTAGATATGTTTTTCAATAATGAATTGAGTGTGGTACCACAATTAGATACATAAAAAGTAAGAAATATGTGTGTCCTGGTTGTTGTTGTTGACATTGATACACATTAAAATCTTGCACTTTCTCATGGTTGAGTCCAAACTTTTGACTGGCACTATATGATTTCTCCCTCTTTGATTTTTTTTCTTTTTTTCCCTGTCATTTTGTTTGTGCATGGCATGTAAGTAGAATGCATGATGGGTATGCTGCAGACCTGTATGACCGGTCCTGCTCCTGAGCTGCAGACTGAACTCCAGTCCGGGTTTTGTGGTGGATTTTCCAGGCAAATCGCAGCAATCTGCAGCATCCCCACACGTAGCCAGCCACACACGCTGCCCGAGAAGCTGCTCTGAACTTACACCATTAGAGTAGACACAAACATTTATAGATAGATTATCCCAATTACTAGAGAGGAACGCACTTTATATAGACGCAGCCATGTCCACACAAGTATTTTATAAACATATACATGTTGTAATGTCCTTAAATATAGGCTGACTATAATGTATAAATGTACACAATTTGTGTTCACAAACTACTAAAAAAGGCTCAGAGATTGAAAATCTGTCAGTTTGGGTGGATGATCTGTGCTGCATGTTAACTTTGTGGGGAAAACTGAAGCAGCATGGTCCTTTTTTAAGAAAAACAAAAAGTGAACTTCCTGTTTCGGGGTGGTCCACAGACTGTGGAGAAAGGGAGGGAGGAGGGAGGAGGAGAAGGGGGTGCGCATTCCCGCATTGCCTGTGCAACCAACTTCAGGGCGCTCTACTAGGGACTCCATAGCCGAACATGGGGTTCAACTTTGTAATCGTTTTGCGTAAAGTGACTCTGAAGGAAAAGGCGATGGGAAAGCACTGCTGAAACAGGATAAAGTGTCGGTTTGTGTGAACAATTCAGTCATCTCCATCCGAGTGCATCTGCCAGAAAGTTAAGAGAGAGAAAGAGAGAGAGAAGGGAGGCTTTACTGGGAACTCAGACTTTCGCAGTCCTTGGACCCTCTGAGCTCTTCCAAGGACTCTGGGAATCAAGTCAAAAAGTTTCATGCTGAATATTCCTGCATTGACCTGAGGTACGTACTGCTGTTCATTTACGATCACTTTTGAAATCACTGCCGATATATGATAATTAAGAAGTGATACATACTGGGAAAGTTTATGTTTTATTATTCGACATTATAATACATCGTTTTGTAGTTAGACAGAAACAAATATTGCAAATATGTTGTTGGAGCAATTTCTCTTTTGCGTTATCTCCTCAGGTGATGGTGCGTGACTTTTACGCATTAGGAGCATTACTTTAATTTATTTAGGCTACTTCCCATTTCCTGTAAGTGAGTTGCATACTATTTCTACTAACCGACCAATAAGTCTAATATTCCTTTCACTGTGATACGCCGGTATTTGTGGATCCACTCATTTGGTTCCTCGTCAGCGCAAAGCTGTAGCTCTGTCTGTTTTTTTCTAACCATTTGTGGTGATGTGGATACTTTACGAGTTTAAGTTTGTCGGTGTGTAGATCTCAGAAAATGCATGTTTCCCTACCTTTATACCTTCATCTCTTTGGGAAGAGCTTCTTTAAGGGTTCTGACTGCCTGCACAGTTTATAATCATTTGACACAGTGAGGGGTCGCAGGGCCACCCAGGAACAGCTGTTTCTTGTAACCTGAAATACTTGAGGTGTCAATATCTTTTCCAAATGTGAGTTTCTATCAGGACACCCACACAACAACAACATCATCTGAACTCCACGTACCAGAAAGCTCCTGTAAATGCAGCAGTTTTCTGTCTCAGTTTTTGGACTGAAAACATGCATTCAAGCCCTTAATGGTTTATCTTTAATCTGAGTGAGATTGTAGAATTAAATCTAATTATCTCAGAAAAGAGTTGACTGTAGCTGCTAATGTGGGAAGATTAGGCTGCTGGTCTTCATGTAGTGGCCCTGGACTGAAGAGCGTCAACACTGGACTCAATAGAACAGCCAAACACTTATTTATTCCAAAGTGACAGTGAGAAGTGCTAAGCACACAAACTCACAACCTCCCTAAACAGTATTTGCACAGACACACACTCACATACAGAGAAGGAGTGTTAATGTTACAATGGGTCTAAAGTAGATCTCCAAAAAATAAGAGATGGATAGACAGAATTTGAAACAACTTATGGATCATGCATTACCTATCAAATAGCAATATTTTATTTATTGTTTTAATTTATTACAGACAAAGAACTATGGCCAGATTTTTTGTGAACCTGCAGAAATTGTGTCAAGCTGTAAATAGAATCCATCATATCATAGGTTTTCCTGTGTTGAGAACAAGCTTGTGTGAACCAGCCAAACCAGTGGAACACCTTTTGACCTTTTGTTAAATTACATGAACAGAAAATGCAGTCAAGTTAAAAAAGAAAACAGATTTTTGAATATAAATTATAGACCACATAATCCATTACAAGGGGAGCACTTTCTCAAGGTTGAGACGGGGGAGAGTTTCGAAGGAGGAAAGTGCACTTGTCCTTTCGCCACGTGTGAAAAGCTCTGCAGGGGAGCTTCCTCACCCTCCCTGCTCTTTATCAAGTGTGTTAAGGCCAAAAGGCTCCTTAATGGGAATGCTCTTAAACAAATAGATCATACAGGAAGGAACTGTCCTCCGACAGCCAGTCACAGGAGAGGACTGATCTGGTTCATCACAACCATATCAGAGCAGTGATAAGCCTCTATCAGGCTGAATACAATTTAGTGTGATAATCTTATCATTTGAGGCCAATAAGAAAAAAGCAAGATAGATTATTTTAAAGTGAGTTGTCTGTTCAATCTAATGTGCATTTAAGCATAATGTAAAGCAGAGGCAATTTGAGCATTGACAGTGGTGTCATTAAGGGTGTGTAACTGTGAGAGCAATATGAAATATGGGAAATGTTTCTAAACATAGTTTTTCTCTGTGGCATTAATGATGTGGATAACGTGTTTAATTTTTGTATTGGCACTATGGGTCGCCAGTCATGTGACTCACGTACCAAGAGGCAGGCAGCAACTACTGGTGTGTTTTTGTCCAGATCCCATTTTGGTCCGCTCAGCAAGAAACATGTGTCACGTGATGCCTGCAATCCCCCCCACACTCCTCCTCCTCTTCCCAATCACCCTCCTCCCACCTTCCAGAAAGAGAGAGGGAGGGGTGGGGGGGAGACCACCCTCACTGGGATCACAGCCCCTCAATCAGACCCTTTCACACCCTGTGAACCTGAAACAATCAGGGTTTAATAGCAGCTGTCTGTCTGTGCTGGCCCCGGCTACAACCGTGTAGGCTCTCAGTGCAGAGCTGATCAGCTTCGGGCCGCACAGAGAACAGAGTAGACAGGCCTGGGGATGCTCCAAAGGACACATAAGCAAAGACACACTCACACACTCCCTTTATGTCTTTATATCTCGCTCCTCTTCTCTCTTCTCATCCTCTTCTTTTCCTGCCGTACTTGAAGGCTCAGAAAGAGATCCCAAAGATCTCTGATGTCAGGGTTTGGTATTTGAAGGTTATGTTGATCCATCTGACTGAGTTTGTGTTGTTTTCAGACTGCTGAAAGTCTTTATTCACTTTGTCTGTCGTCATTCATGGACATGGTCATTGTTCATTGAGATCAGAGGGAGTGGATTTTGGTCTTGGTTGTTGTTTTGGTTATTATTGAGCCAAACTTTATCCCATCTGAGCCGCCTGAATATAACAAGAAGAAGCCACATTAATCTTGTATGCCTGTCTGCATTTTCTGTGGATTTTTGTTATGCATGAACAAATTGCACAAATTATTTCACTAAGTTTCCTGGGGACAATCCCTCCTCCTAGAAATATAACACTGAATACATCAAATGATGCTGAAATGAGTCAGAGGAATGAGGAGGGGGGGTTACTAAGTAGTGGGCTGACACCAGAGGGCAAAGGCATTAGACACTTAGAAAGCTTGAATTGCGTTAGTCAAAGGCCACACATAATAGAAAAGGGGAAATGTTGCAGTCATGGGAAATATTCTGCAAATCAGTGTTCATAGTCACTTGGAGCATTCCCACACATTAGAAGGCGTATCAGACAAATTGCAGCAGTGGGGATTAAAAAAAAGAGATCTACAGAGACAATCAGTTCAAAGCAAAAGGAAAAAAAAGATGGCGATCAGCTAGATTTAAGATAATCATTTTACTGAATAGGCGATGAGATATGTAACTCGTAGTGTTTTACTCCAAGGACCAAGATCCACACTGTTGACTGAACATCCCTACTATTGTTTGATTACATAACTTCAAACTATCTTCTGTAATGTTGTAGACAAAACAATGAATTGAACAATTGCTAGTTGCTGCCTGAAACTAATTTTAGAAAAACATATTTTTCAATTACAGCATTAGCATGAGAAATCAAGAATGCACAAAGCTGGCGCCCACAAGGAGTTGTTTAATCAAAGTAGCTGACTGACATTCTTGTCTCGATGTAATGTTAGTGAGGACATCCCTGTGTTAAATGTTAGTGTCTGGCATGTACAGTGCAAGGTCAGTCAGGGTTTGTGGTTTTGGCAAATAAACTATTGTTATGTTATTGTGAGGGTAAGACAACTAAAAGGTCTTGGTCAAAGTTAACAAAAGATGCTAGTTATGGTTTTAAACAAAGCTCACATTAATTGTAAGTCGGTGACAAGATGTAAACTATAAGCGTGCATCCATCCACTATCTCCACATTCTTACTTTCCTCCTTGCTACATAAAGAGTACACTACTTTCTGCAGTGGCTTTCAATGTTTGCATTGAATGTAAATCTTGAGCTGGGGAATCATCTAATAATTCCAGAGTACCAACTTAATTTAAGCCTTGTCAGTGGACAAAGTTGTTGTCCCGCAGTCTACAGTGAGCCTGGTTCTAGTGTGGAAATACTCCTGTCTAGCCATTGCGTAACTCATTGCTCTAATGCCTTAGTCTAATGCCTATGTCAAGTCACATGTGTGGCAGCGGGTAGCATTAAGAGTAATGTTGGCTGTATCTTAAAGTGAATGTAGTGCTTTTGTTCAAGCGTGTGCCCGAAGGAAAGTGTGCATGTGTGTGTGTGTTTGATATAGATTTGAGCACACTGCTGACAGTAAAAGGTGGAGTCGATCTTTTCCCTTTCGTCCCTCCTTCTTCTTTGAATGAGGGTGGCAGTTCTTGACACATTTTTTGTGTGTGTGTGTGTGTGCGTGTGCACACGTGTGTAAAGGCAATTAGGCGTGCGGACTGCTAACGATCAACTCATGTGGCCGATATTAGAAATCAAACTGGTGCTAATGGGATCCAGGTGAGATTGTGTATCGCTTGTGTGTGCACAAACAAGCCAGAGTGATACTTACTCATTTCCCACTGTTACATTAGACGGGTTTGTAACAATGGGCTTGTGGTTGGGGTTTCTTTGAGAGGTGGTGGGTGACTGTGGATGACAAAGGTGAAACATTAGCAGTGCCTGATGAGGAAAAGAAAGAAAATGGATCTTGTATTTCAGTCAGTTTGATCAGACTAATAAAAATGAGTCTAAGGGCTGCAGGTTTAAACTGAGAGCAAGGAATAACTAAATGGATTTGTTGCAACACTTTGAAATCTGATTTAATTACAGGCGTGTGAGTGTTTGTGTGTTTGTGCATGCAGATTCATTCAGAGTATTCAGATTCTTGCATGATTCTGTACCTGTATGTACAGTATGTGTGTGTCTTCAGCTGTGTGTTTCAATGTGTGTTCTCAGCCACTGATGACTCACGGCGCGCTGTCCTGTCGGCAGGCAGAAAGTGAAGAGGAGGCAGTGTTTATTATTTCATCAGGTTGCCATAGCTACGGTGCATTTGGGTGCTGGCATCGTCAGTGTAATTAAAACGCTGTATCTGACGGTCACCCTCCTCACTGCTTGCGTCGCTCTGACGTCCACCAATCAGAAAAAAAACCCGTTTTTCTCTGAGAGTTTTGGTGGGATAGGATGACTTTTGGAATGCTTTTGACTTCTCCAACAAAAGACAAAGCAACCAAAAACACTTCTCTGGATTAAAAATGCTTTCTTCTCTTGTCTTCCTTCTTAAACAAAACTGCATCTGTCATTTTAACCATGCAGAGAAGTTAGATTACTGCTCCCTTGCAGTTTGTATGCAAGTCACTACATTTCCAGCACCATTTTATGTGATAAGCTATTACATTTTACAGCTGGAATAATTATTTCCGACTTCCACAAAGTTAGAGAGAGAGAGATAGAGAGACAGAAAGAGATAGTTTGTGTGAGGCGAAATTGCGAAAGAGTGCAGAGGCATATTGCGTGTGTTTATGATGAGCCCTCTGGACAACAACTCTGCTATCTGAGATGAGATAACATCCCCAGATCCTTGGGTTGGCAGATTTCCTGGGCAACTTGCAGTTCCACATACCGCACAGTACACCCTCCTTAATGTGTAAAGCAAATATCTTCCAATTAAAATCCATGTTAAGCAATAATAAATATGTGTTCTGAGTTTGTCACACCACAGAGCAGTGTGTAATTAACCTTCTAGCCAAATTTGAATGATTAAAAAAAATTGCAGAGTATATAAAATGACACTTTATCAACTACGTTATTCACTTCTCTGCTGAAACATCTTAGTTGGCTTCATTGTGGCTGGCACCCTTGGCATATCACTGCAGGAGGGTACCTTTGTTTCTAAATCCACCTTGCATTACTGGGCAGTGGGTTAATGGCTGCTAAGTGATCATGTAAAGATTTGGTGATCGACAAACTGAGTGATCCCCAAATTTTCAAGAAAGGGGATTTTCCACAACTTTTTCAAATCTGCGCAAAAGTGAGTAAATTGAGTTTGTGTGCATTAACCTTAAACTGAACCCACTTGTATGATTTTGTATGTAAACTGAAAGAGATCTCCATTTGTTCCAGGTTTATAGAGCCACAAAAACATTTTAAACAATGAATGACACAAACCACACTGTTATTGAATAGTGTGGTCAGACTTCCAGAGCCACAAAGAAAAAGGGATTTTTTCTTATTGTATGTTTTCTTCTCTTCTTTTTGTTTTTTCTCTTTCAAATCTCTCCAGTTCAGTATAAATGTCCTTCTTCGCCTCGTCATTTAAAAAAAAACGTTCTCATTCTGTCTCCTCTGGCTGTTCCTCTGCCGCTCTCAGCCTCTTACGTCTTTTTCTATTCCTGTTTTCCTGCTCTGTATGTAAGTGACAGTTGTGAGAAGCTATAGTGGCTTTCTGATGCCACGTTAACCAGATCAGATGCCATAACAGGAAGTCAATCCACATGCATGGACGTAGCACAGTGACACACTCACATGACTTACTACCACTTCAAGCCAAATGCAGGCAGAGCCGTCACTGATACACTGACATGAATCTGCTGTGGGTCAAAGGTAACTGCACCCTCAGTCAAACAGCCTAATATTTACTACAACAGATCTGACGTGACAGTCAGTCTACAGAGCACTTTGATCAAACTTCAGCTTCAATGTGGAAAGTCACAGACTCTCACTGGTGATTCAGAGACAACTCTGCACCTTCATTTAAATTTTAGAGTAACATCTGTTGACTGTTTTCGTAGCAGAAACAAGATGATAAATCCTCCTTTCAAAGAGAAGCATCTGTGACCGAACCAAACCCATTTCGGCTAAATAGCACATGATTAACAAAAGTGATGTGGTGTCCTTGTTATGTTGATTTTGTGAACTGACTGGATTTTTTCTTCTGTAGCATCAAATATTGTTTATACTTGTGTTCCCAGTGGTGCCATAAAACGTAAATGGAAACTAGCAGTCGACTTTTTGTTGAAGTTGTTATTGAGAAAATAATTCTCTTCAGGAAGCAACAAACTTTTGGAAGGTTATATTTGGTGAGATGTAATTAACTTTATTTCAACAAAGCTTTGCTATTGTCTTCTGTACAGTAGAGAAGAAAAAGAAAAATCTCTTGTGAAGACTGTATAGTAAGACACAAAAATACAGTTCCTGTGCATTTGCAAACTTAATTAGCCTTTAGAAAAATAATGTTATTGGCACAAGCCAAGAAAAAGCTTTCCATTTTCATTAACAGTGGAATTTGTTTGAAAGGAAAGAAGGGCAAACGAGAGTAAAGGGTGAACGGGAGAAACATTTCATAGAGAGTGCAGGGAAGGAGAGCGGAGGAGTGAGAGAGATAGAGGGAGAGAGAGAGGGAGAGAGGGAGAGAGATGCAGATTGTTTTAAATCCGCAGCGAGTCAGGCTCTCAAATTTATGCCCATGGGCTGCTTCTTGGGTGGGCTGCCGGGAGGGGCGGTGCGCTAGCTGGAGCAGGGGAAAGTTGCCGACTCCAGACTGCTCGCCTTGCTCTGAAGCTTGGCTTTTCCTGCTGGAACACATTTACAACTCAACCGTCCTGACTGGCTGGCCCTGCCCTGCTTGAGTTAACTACACTGACTGACTTTTCTGCCGTTTATTGAGCAACAACAATTTTCAATGTGTTAGATGGTATTTCTTATTTTAATCACACGATTTTATCACTGGAACATTGCACCCTAGAACATTGCTGGAAGCTACAACATAACTGTTGTCTGTAGGGAGCACTTAAAAGTTTGCGCAAGCAAAAACTGCTGTGGTGTTTTTTATTTTATGCTCTTTTTCCTATAAGGTCACATAATATCAATTTCCAGCTTTTTCAGAGTTAAAGTCATTTCCTACTGTAACACCCAAGAAGTAGTCTGTACTCGTGAAACAGCAGAGACAATTCACGTCTCAACCCAAGAACTTGGATCAGATAAGGCATAATTCTGGCTCCTCTGTATTTCGTGCCAGCAATGACTGTTTGTTTTGCTCAGCATGAGAAAGATCCGGGCCCACATCTAGCCTTCGAATAGATTCCCTGATGTTTAGGATGAAGGGGAGTAGCTCACTCAACAACCAGCTATCAAGCAGTTTTTTCACAGTGAAGGTTCAGGGCTCAAGAAACATCTACTATAAGATCAAATGTGAAAAGAATCCTTTAGTAAAATATCAAGGATTTCTAGCTTGTAGTTTAACAGCTTGTCTAATGTTGATGTTCTCTGACTTGGTGAAACACCTCATTTCATCAAACAATATACATCCGTTAAAACTTCCTCACGCTGTGTCCTATTTTAACACTGAAAGGCCTGTTTAGTGTGGACTTTCTTTTAACTTTAGAAATCACTGAGGTAGCAGTGCACAGAGGACTGAATACACAGCAAGAGATGACATCAGCAGCATGTAAATCAGCTCGCAGCTGAGCAAGATTCTAAACTTCAAATTTAGAGGGTGGTTGGTTGGTTGGTTGGTTGGTTCACCACGATAATGTGCTGACACATACACACATACACACACACACACACACTCACACACACACACACACATCAAATCATCGTCACTTTTGGAGACATAGACATTTGGATACTTTTGCTTACCTTACTACAAGCATAACCACTTCTTGCGTAACCCTAACCTTAACCACTGACCCAAAAATCAGCTTTTTCCCAAATGGTGACACAGCTTTTGTTTCCGATTGGACAAGCCGTCCCTAATTAACCGGTCCTAAGTCTGAAATTTGTCCCCAGAAGTAGCCTATGACAGAGCACACCTATACACACAAACACACATGTCCATGCATGCATTCATACTACAACTATAAGAGGCCAGAATCAAGTAAACTAGTAGGTATTTAAGTATCAGCAGCAGATATATACTATATAGAAATACTTTATTTTATATATACCTTTTACTAAGATGTTATGTAAAAAAAAAAAAAAAAAAAAGGTGTATCTTTAACAAACAGTAAAGTCAGTAAAATACACATAAACTTTGAAGTTACAACATAAAAACTGTATTTTCAGCTGACAAAGACAATCTGCTTTTGAAAAGAAATGCATGTGGGTTTTTTTTTTTTCTACCCTGCAGTCATTCCAGCTTGAGCGTCTGGCTGCTTTGCAAGCTAATTCACTCTGAAGGTATTACGGTTATTGGAAGGCTTGTAAACCATTAAGTCTTTATTTACAAGAGAAAAAAAAAGAGGGTCTGGGTAGCTGTACGGGGGCGAGCTAGGTCTTGGTACGGGTGCTGACCCCACTGTAAGCGATCAAAACATCTGAAAATTCTCAAAAAGCATCCTCAGGGGACATCTGGTCCTATTTGCAGCAAACGGCAGACCACTCCTCAATTACATAATTGTGCCCATTAATTACATGAGGAGGGCCTTCATTTCCTGGTAGCCAATAACTAACAAAAAAAGAGAGCTAGTAAAGAAGGACTCTAAGACACACATGATTATAGTGTGTGTGGTGAAACATGAAGCATGGCCTCCCGTGTGTAAGAGCAGTCCAAGGTTAAAAAGCTACATAGTATATATTGTATTGCCAGTTTTATGTTGAGGAGAGTGTGTGTGTGAAGGTGCATGATGCTGACATTAATTTACATCTTTATGTTAGGGTGGAATTTTAGAGAGGTGACGTGGTAACAGCTGCTAGTTTAAACTGTTCTTGATGTTGTTGTTGCTTCAGCATCAGTAGCCTCTGTTTTTTCGCTATACACAAAGCTCCCTGCAGGTCATTTCTCCAGGATTCACCTACATGTTGTGACTGGATGGGTGCAGGTGTGATGGCTGTGGTGGGTTTCACACCATGACTGTGCTACTGTGGAGAGCCACTGTGTGATTGGAATGTAAGGTTAGCACATACTGTACTTTCAGCATGATTGGAGAGAATTAAAAAACGGATTTTAAAATGTCCCATGACCCTGTAATGCTGACTAGTGACCTTTTTTTTTTTGGTTACCACACACCCAAAGCTCAGTTTTTTTAGCATTCAGAATTCATTCAGCTTTCTTCAGCTGAGGATGCAAAATGGCGCGAGTGAGGATGAACAACGGCGTTAGTTGTGTGGTTCCCGTGCCGTGAACTGACCTGCTGCTGCACTCAGCATGAAACAAATGTTGGAATGACAATGCGGCTGTCACAGCTGTTGTTTTTTCAGGTCCGGAGCTGTTGTCCTCTCCTCCTCCTCCTCCTCCTCCTGTACTTCTTTCTCTTGATGCGCCGTCTCATCACTGTCTTTATGCCAGTGGGTGCAGAGCGAGGTGAGACACAGGAATAGAATAGAATAGAATAGAATTCGTTTATTGTCATAGAGTACAACAAAATTGATAGCAATCCTGATGGTGCATTCACACATAACAAACAGCAATTAAGAATAGAAAAGAGTCCAAACTAGCTAAATATATAAATAAGCTGTATATTGCTGTAACCTATAAAACAATAAGATAAAAAACAATAAGATAAAAAAAGAAACTGTATTAGCAGCTGAGATATTCAGAATATTGCAGTGGCCCTACAGTGCAGTTAGGAATATATATGTACATACAAAGGTGCGGTTGGACCCTAATGCACCTGCTCGCAGAAGTTTGAGGAGAGCGTGAGACAACGGAAGAGCAACTGGTGGGGGAGAGACACTGTCTTTCTGTGAGTGGCGGAGAGAAAGAGAAAGAGAGGGCAGGGTACAGTGAAAGGAAGAGGCTGTGAGAGTGAGTTTCTTGGTCTTTGGACGGCGGGGAGGATGGAGGTACCATGCTGGGCATTTATGCCGGGCTTATGGGACCAGACTCAGCTGAATACACAGAGGGTCAACAGGGATCCACGCTCACTTTTCTTTTCACATAGAGTGCAGCACTGTGTGTTCGCACTGTGATAGACTGGCAACCTGTGCGGGGTGGTTCCCTGCCTTTCGCCCAGTGCATGCTGGGGAAATCTCCAGCCTCCTTGAACTGAAGGAGAGAATAGAAGGATGAATGGATGAAAAGTGCTGCCAGGCTGTATAATAGTATCTTTATATCATACAACATTCTCTGTACATCACACAATACTGGACAAAAATTGAGTTTTATACTTTTACATATATTTTCTTTTGTAGGCCTGCAATTTACAATTATTTGCAATTATTAATCTGTCTTCTTTTTCCTTGACTGATCAATTAGTTGTTCGGTCTATAAAATTATAAAAAATATTGAACCCTGTTTCCCAAAGCCCAGGATGGAACCTAAAATCTCAAAATGATTAATCCCTTATCTAAAAAGTTGTTGATTAATGTCCTGTTGATCAAATGATTAACTGTTGCAGCTCTGGTTTGTTTTATAGTTTAGATGTGCTAATTTGTCCCTTGAATCCAAATTTATGATAGCTGTTGTCTCTTTAAGGTTCACAAATACGTACGAACAAAAAAATGTTCATAGATCAATCGGGAAATGAAACCGTGATCAAAATGTATGTGATGTTGACATAGTTCAGTCAGTTTGTTTGGTCGGGGCTGCCAATGCATTAAAAGACAATACTCACAAGAAAACATATGCCCCTCGTGCTTCATATTGACATGATAAAAAAACAGCAGTTTTCTTTTTACATTATACAGAATTTGCATAATCATAAATTCAACATCTAATTTAATCATTTTAGTTTTAGGTGTTGGTTTTTGCTAGTTCAGGATAAAGGGTGCATCATCTTGATTACGGAAAGAGCAACTTTGTTTGGTAAAGGTTAGCATAAGGTGTTTGTCATGTTAGTTTACATTTACACACATAAAGTCAGTTGTACATCCTAATAATACACTTTTTTCAACTGTCTTCTGTCTCCATAACATCTATATAGTCCCACATCTGCCTGTCCTAATCTGATGACTCTGTAGCAGGTTGTGACTTTGTTGGACTTTCCCGACTGCTGATTATTTCCCCAGCAGTTAAACCCCCTTGTCCACTACTGTGTTCCCGTTATTTCTATTCAGGTCAGGACAGGCAGTTGCTCTGCTGTGGCACATTTATTGGCCCTTATTAGCTGGCACCTGTAGTCCATTAAAAGCCCTGGCCTGCTGACAGACTGACAGATAGATGCTGTCTTTGAGTCCTCAGTGCGTTGAGAGGAACACTTCATTCGGGATATGAGCGGAAAAATTATTATGCTGTAGAGAACAATCCCTGGATGTTCAAAGTTTCAAACACTGAAACCCACAGGATCCCATTCAAAGAGGTTATTTATCGAGTCTTGTCTTCTCGCACAGCTGTGGAGCAGAAATGTGGTGAGCACTTGTGCGTTCAGTGCGTGTCAATGTGTCTGTGTGAATGTTGAGCGTTGTGTGCATATGCTTGGGTGTACAGTGGGCGAAGGGTCCCAGATGTTGTGGATGTTGTGCAGAGGGAAGTTGTTGGTGATTAACTGAACTTTTGGATCCGTTTTAGCCAAGAGATTAGATACTGTGATAAGATTGGTTCAAACATTGAACGGCTCTACTTAAAAAACTTTGTATGAAATGAAAATATTTCACTTAGCATTTGCTCACAAGTGATAAGTCTGGTACACTGACTGCTGAAGTAATAATGTACTATACAGTTTGACACAATAATACTGTTTTGTTATTTGCTGTTCTGGCTTGTGAATGGTGTGCATAGCGCTTGCTTGTATATAATCTTTTTTGGTTTAAAATCCAATTAGATGGGGAGTGAAGAAAGCATCTCACAAAGTAGAACCTTTTTCAGGCCCTAATTTTGATACAAAAAGTAGTGCAATAGGGATTAACGTGAAAAGTATCTTCACGAGTTCATAAATAATGGGCCAGCAGCATTGGGAGGCCTCTCTTTTCAGTGCTTTTGAAACAGCATTTTTGAATTTAATGAAGAAAATGCAGTCCAGAGTTGTCCTTTTTTTCCATATCATTTCCTTGGAGTGACTGTTGTTCATTTGGGGAGTAAAAGAGCTGAAAAGAAGTCTTGAAACTTTAGAGTCAAATCATTCTATTGTTTTTTGAATGACAACATTGCAGAATGAGTTGTTTTTCCCTTGAATCGCTGCTGCAAAGTGATACTGCATTGAGGTCAGGGAGCAATACAAAATAATGTCAGCCAGGTCCTCATGGTTAAGTGGACTACCTGCACCTGATGTTGTAGAGACAGGACCTTTGACCTGAATGTCACATTTCTTTCTACCCTTTTTTCATGCACCTTTTCATTTGAGTATGTTAAGTAGCTTCAGTCGCACTCACAAATCAATACTATGACATTATAATTATAAAGAAACTGATCAGAGAGTGATCAGATCCTTTTGCATGCAGTTCCAGTTGATGTTGAGCCCTCGTGGCTGCTCCCTCCCCCTTCTCCTTCCCCCCACCCGCCCTCGTCTTGTGTGTCCCAGCTCACACTCCAGCTTCCTGTGGGATAGAGCCGAGCCTCAGGGCAGAGGGATGTCTGTTTCCAACCAGCTAGCTCTGTCACACATGCTCCAGCTTGTCAGCCTGAGTTTGTGGGAGGGTGATTGGGTGTCAGAGTGAGAATGCATGTAAGTGCCTATACGTCTGTGTGTCTCTGGCCGTCTCCTTGTTCAAGTGTGTCGGTGTGTGTTTAGATGCTCAGAGATAGTGGTGTTTTCACTGTGGGTGGAGGTGACTGTCTAGGACATGATGAAAAATTCAATTAGTAGGAGTTCACTGCGGTCCAGGTTCATCTCAGGTTTCCTAAACACATTTTTGCCTTGGTGAGTTTTATGTCTGGGACAGCAGCGGAAGATCTATGAAATTTAAAAGACTCTGTAAAACATTACTGTCTCCTGTTGCAATGGAAAATAAACAGCATGTAAATATGATACTTCAGTGGATGACTGTTAATTCAACTAACTCAGATAAACACAGGAAAAGTTAGTGTGGACTCACAACATCTTCTCTCATATTACCAAACCTCATAGGTCAGAGATTAGAATCAGAACCACAGTTTTTAATTCTTATTCTTAATGATTTTAGCATGCTAAATTAGTTTTTATATATTGAGATTTAGCCTGTGAACATCTGGATGTTATGTGTTTGATACACAGTAAAACATTGCAGTCTGAAGATAATTTCTACACATGTTTGCAGTTTTCTTGTCTGATAACATTTTCTGCTGCAACTAATAATTATTTTCATTGTTGATTAATCTGCCATTCATTTGCTAATTTAATTTTTGTATTTAATTTAGTCTTTAAAATGCCTTTTACAATTGATGTCTTCAAATTGTTTATTCTGGCTAAACAACACACATCAACCCCCCCAAATGATCAATATACTGACATCAGACAAAAAAAACCCAAGCAACATCGGCTGTAACTTATTTGTTTTTCAGTTTTTAAAAAGTGAACCTGATGGTAATGATAAACCTATTTTTCATAAGACTGATGTCACATGGTACTATAATTTCACACAGTCAGAGTTTTGGCATGTTTTGTGGTTTCATATCATCCCTGATCACTCACAGGCAGTATGTTGGGAAACAGTCTGTGGTATCCAAACATCAACAGGATTTGAGTGTATTTCTGTGTAAGCAATGCTATGTATCTTTAAGTTGAACCTTCACACACAAGTGGCTTGCTTTACCTCGGTACTTCTTTCCCTGCTGGTTAGCCATCAGAGCAGACTGGTGGTGTGTCTGAGGTGTGTGGCTTACCACCATGTCATTGCCTAGAGGGCTCTTGCTGTCTGTTGTCACCTATTAACACACGCACACACACGCACACACACGCACACACACACACACACGCACACACACGCACACACACGCACACACACACACACACGGTTGCTGTCTTTCTCTTATTGATCCAAAATGAAAGAAACCCCCACCATCGGCATTAACACGTATAATTACAGGTGCACACTTTTTTATAAACAGTCCCTATACCCAAACTGGTAATAATAATGAAATATGTTTTTGTTTCATAATGTGGCAACATGCAAAATATGGCCTAATCCAAGGCAGATTTTTTGTTAGAATTAAGAAAAATGACAACTAACGGTGGGCTGATCAAGGCCTATAATAAGGTTTGTTTTGATACTAGCATTATGAACAAATTAACATGTTTTATTTATCTTAAATACAGTCTTGCGTTTTAAGTGATTAACAGATAATAGCTAAATAAATGCCTTTAAATTCTCACCTCACAAATCATGACACATGGCTCTCTGGTATTTGTGATATTAGCTGCTGTTACTAAAAGGTATTGATATTGATATAGGAGATTGTGACTCATATTTCTGATATATTTGTTTTTGCACAGGAAAAACCACAGTTATCCATAAAAATAACTTTTAAACTTTACCAGAATGATACAGAAAATTAAAGTTCATTATTATTACTTAGAATAAATATGAATTTATAATTATGTTAGAAATGCTTTCACTGTATAGGATTGCATATATATTTTGTTATTGTGGGATTTGTAAGAACTACAATTAGTGACAATTAGAATGTGTATATGTTCACACACTCACCTTTTTCTAATACAACCTCTAACACAGCAGCAGGTCAACAAGCAGGTTGTTTTAACCTCAGTCAAGTGGCATCTGGAAGTTGAGAGGAAGTGAAAGTATAATTCACTGAACTATCTTTCATCTCCTCTCTTCTCTCTCCTCTCTGTTCTCTTGTCCTCTCCTCTTTTCTCCTTTCCTCTCCTCTCCTCTTCTCTCCTCTCCTCTCTTCGTCTCTCTTCATTTCTCTTCATTTCTCTTCATCTCTCTTCTCTCCTCTCAGTAAACACGTTGAAGAGCAAACGTTTTTAACTTGGAGTGTTAGCGCCAGAGCTCTTCTGCTAACTGACCCAGGGCTCTGAAGAGCTGCACATAACAGGCGACCACATTGGCTTTTGTGTGCAGGAGGGTCTTTACATAACCCACATAACCAAGCACATTGTCTAGCAACCAGCCGGCTACTGAAGGGCCTTGTAAATGGAGGAGGGGGACTGCTTGAGTGGAGGCCAGTAGCCGGGTTGAGAGGCTAGTGGAGCTATGCTAGGTCATGACTAAAGGCTAGTTTGTTCGCCTGATAATGCGCCAGGGATACTGATGCAATGAGCTACCTCAGCAGCAAAAGAGAATTACAGTTTAAGAATGAGTTTGAGCATGAATTTGGAAAAAATGTTACATTTAAAGCTAAAATGTTGTCTGCTTGCATCCAAAATTTCTCATTTTCAAAATAGCCTTAGGTAAAATAAGACCCATTCTTGCCAAAGTAAATCATCTCTCAGTTACCTAACGCCCCTCACTATGCTCCCTACCCCTTTACTCCACAAAGCCCGGCCTTCTTCACCCTGTTTCCAGTGTTTGGGTCTGAGCCAGAATTCCCTTGGAACTGCCCAGGATGTTGAGGTATATTTTTCCTCCCCGCTCCCTACGATTAGTTTTTTCAAGATGTTTTCTTTTGGCAGAAGAGAAATGTTTGCATGTCTCTCTCATTACACCGTCCAGATCACACCCAAAAGACTTTGAGATCTTTAATAAATACAGTCTGAAGTCATTTCTATAATATTTTAGTGGTGGGATCTTGTCGACGTGGAAGGAATGTTACAGGAATGTTACAACATTTTGACTATTATTATAAAGTGTGTTTTGTTCATGTATCAAAATATACTGAAACAATATTTTTTACTATAATTCTACATCATTTTTTTTTACAGTATCCAGGTACTAAAATGTTAAAAAACTTCCTCTTTCTCTGAGAAAACTTCTTCAATAACATCAATTGACCTCAAACAATTGCAACAGTCATTTGAGTGGCAGCACAACAAGCGTCTCACTGCTTACTGTGATTTTGACACAGAGGCTCATTATCAGCTCCACACTTCACCTCAGACCAGATGATAATGACCCATTATCACTGACACTTGATGCCCCTGTAATTCTTAACAGCTCCCTGCTAGGACAGAGGAAGCTTTTACTACTGTTCCTGAGATGTCACCATTGTCTTCCAATACACAAAGACAAGGTGTCCTGATGGCCCCTGATGGCCCCTGCGTGAGTCCCTGGATGGCCCCTAGTTGCTACACGTAGGCTTTCTCGCTATTGTCACTTGGCTGCAATCACAGGGCACAGCCAGAGTATCAAGGCGGGGGTGGGGTGGATTGGGGTTGTATGGGTGCTTTGAAAAGATGTGTGAAATAGGAGTATGGGTATTAAGGGTCTTGCCTCAGTTGGGGGTCTATTGTGCTGAAGGCTGAGCCCCCTACTGGCATCCATGATCTCCTCCATTGACACAGAAGCTCTGCTCCGCTCACTGTGTGTGTTTTTTTGTCAACTTCTTTCTCACTACTCCTGTCTCACTCTCTTGCACCCAGTTGTCTCTTTACCTCCCTCCTTATTCTTCTTCTTCTTTTTCTTCGACTCTCTCTTCACTGTGAGTCACAGCCAAGGAATCTGGAGTCCTCCTCTCTCGTGTTAACTGGATTCAGAATGATGGGTGATCATGGCATGTGACACCACCATCGCTTTGTTTCACCCGTGTCAACTGCTGCTGTATATATGTGATTATGACAAATGTTTTGTTTCTTTTGAGTTTTTTTTAAATCATAGCCTGGATTTTAAAAAATGCTGAAATTAGCCCCACTTATTCCAGCACAATCCCACCTATCACAGACATTTTTGAATAGCTACCAAAAAAAATCTCAAAATTTGACTGTTCAATTATATTTTAATATATATAATTTTAATTTTTAATTGTAATATATATATATATATATATAACCCTCCATGTAATTTTGGTATAGAATATTTGATGCCTTTTTTGTCTGAAAATATCACAATCAGTCTTAAACAAATCCAGCATTTATAATGAGTGAATGTGCTGTCCTCTTAATGCCATTAACATCCCAATTTCCAGAAAATCCTTTAGTTCCACTCAAGTGAAATCTTAATGCTGCAGAATACAAAGGCAGTAGTGTTCTTCAACTTTGCAGAAGACTCATTCTGTTTGGACATGACAATGTCCCCATCCTCAAAAACGAGACCTATAAAGAAATGTTTTCACAAGTTTGGTATGGAAACCTTGACTGGTCTGCACAGATCCCTGACCTTAACCACATCCAGGAACTTTGAGATCAGCTGGAACACGACTTGTGAGTCAGGCCATAACATAATGCTCTTGTGGGAGCACCTGCAGCCTAGTACCAAAATCTTGTGGAAAGTCTTCCAGAGTAGTGGAAGCTGTAACAGCAGCAGATTAATGCGCATGGTTTTGGAATGGGATGCTAAACAAAATGGATGTGTTCAGGTGTCCACATGTCATGTGGTGAATGTAATTTAGGTACTTTTAAAACACAAGTATTTGGTTCATTCAAGTAGCTTTGTAGTTATTTGTATTTATATAAAGTATTCTATTCACTATCTGACTTATCTTCTCCCCCCCCTCCTCCCCCTGTGCACTCTGGGTGATTCGGACGCAGGTTTGTGAGTGTATTCGGACAGATTGTGAATGTGTGTGTACATACACCTATTTGCTCAGTGTTATCCAGCTTGTGTGAGGCCAACAGAAGTCGCGCGATTGTCAATAGTAGAAGTCTATAAAAACCCGTCATTGACAAAGAGAGAACAAACAGCCGCGGTTTGTTCAGGGATTTCCTAACAAACACTCCGCAAGGAGGTCAGAGAGAGAGAGAGAGAGAGAGAGAGAGAGAGAGAGAGAGAGAGAGAGAGAGAGAGAGAGAGAGAGAGAGAGAGAGAGAGAGAGAGAGAGAGAGAGAGAGAGAGAGAGAGAGAGAGAGAGAGAGAGAGAGAGAGAGAGAGAGAGAGAGAGAGAGAGAGAGAGAGAGAGAGAGAGAGCACAATGAAAAAGTACTAAATTATAAACAATGTTCTACCTTGAACATTTAATCTAGAGATTGATTTTAGGCATCACATAAAGGTAGTGAAAGGTATCATTTTTTCCTTCCGAAGTGTAGCGAAGCAGAATTATAAAGTAGTGTAAAATAGACTAAAGCACTTTAAATGGTCAATTTCTTTAGTTGCCCTCCTCTTCTACAAACATACATGCAATCATATCACCACAAGGATCAAGAGTTCTCAGTAATTTACGTTTAATGAATGTGTGCCACAAGTTATTGCTCTCAGGGCTGACATCACCATAGAATCAAGGTTGTCTGAACGTCTTGTAAATGTCTTCGGCTGGTGAAGGCCAGTGGGACAAATGTGTAGGCTGACCACTTGTGGCCTGCGGAGAGGAAATGAGCAAAGACTTTGGGACCTTGTAAAAAAAACAAAACAAAAAAAAACAATCATAAGTGTCACCCGTTGGCTTGTCATTGGCTGTGGTGGCCCTCAGCTTTTATTCCTGGCACTTGCTCTGTTATTACTTCCCTTTGTTTTTCTTCTACTTACCGATTTTAGTGGATATGACACTTTTTCTTCTACTTTCACTCGCACTTTTTTACATTTACATTAATGCATTTGTGTTAGAGCACCTGCTATTTAGTAAATGTGTGAGATGTGAATGACAACAG